>NC_056731.1:1882953103-1883038103 GCF_019279795.1 Protopterus annectens | reverse complement strand
GTTCTTAGAGACATTGAGCAAAGATTTGTTTTCCCTTCTCTCAAGTGGTGAAAAGGAACATCTCCAAAGTGCTCCACGTTATGAGACCTAAATCAGAGAATGATGCCATGGTCAGACATCTACCACATTTCCATAAAGTGTGTAGCACAGTATGCCCCCTGAATTGTTTAAATATTACATGAATTATTAACTGCCTGACCTAAGGAAAAATGTCCCAAACAGCATCTTTGCTTTCCTCCAAGTCCCTCAGATCTATAAAGACCTGCACATCTAGCACCTTTCCATAAAGGGTGTAGCACAGTATGCCCCCTGAATTGTTTAAATATTACATGAATTATTAACTGCCTGACCTAAGGAAAAATGTCCCAAAAAGCATCTTTGCTTTCTTCCAAGTCCCTTAGATCTATAAAGACTGTTAAAATTTCCAAATGAGTGATGTGGAGCCCCATGTCATGGTTGAACCATAATCCTTCAACTATGCAGGAACAAAGGTATTGTCTCCATCATCTCAGCAAAGCAACCATGCAGGAACAAAGGTAGGGTCTCCATCATCCCAGCAAAGCAACCATGCAGGAACAAATGTAGGGTCTCCATCATCCTAGCAAAGCATTCATCATTATGACTATTAATTACCTCAGCAACAGGAGTGAAAGGCCCACTGAGAGGTTTTTGGGAACTGTGTGCTCCTCCATGTCTTGGGCACTGTAGTCTTACCATCAAGTGAAGATTGGTGATTGCAGACACTAACACCCCTCAGTCATCAGAACCTATATAACTTCAGGTATGCAAATATCACCATTAACATCTTGGCTGCCATCAAGTCCAGAAGACTGAGTACAGTCCAGTCCTCGATCCCTGCACTGCATTGCATCTTCCCTTAGGATTCCAAGCATGGATCCCTGCACTGCGCCTTCCATTAGGACACCAAGGTCATTGCTTCCTGAGCTTTTACAAAGGACAAGAATGAACAATGATGGAGCAGTCTTCTGAGAGAGAGAGTTAAAGTGGCCTTCATCTAGACATTGGACATCCACCAGAGCAGAACCACAGGAGAGTCCACTGAAGAGTCTACTAAAGGGACACTACCAAGGAGTCCCTGAGGAGGGCTACCAGGAGTCACTTGTCCAGGTAAGGGAACATATGGCGGCCCTTTTCCTGCTTCAACCATTATAGCCAACAATTTAGGAAATACTGCATGTACTGATAACAGCTCAAACAGCAACACTTTGTACTGAAAGTGATGACTACCAAGAGAAAACTAGAGGAACCTCTTGTGTGGACCTCAAACAATTACATACTATAAGACATCCATCATGTTCAGTAACACTAGTGAGATGCCCTGTTGCAGTAGGAATCTAAGTCCATCTGAAGCCAAGCATGGTACATGTGTTGGCAGATACCACTGAGATCCACAATGAGATAGAAGCCATTTAACCTCTTCAGTGGGAGTTAATGTCTCTGTCTGGTTCAAAATGAAGTAAAGCATCTATGCTCACTTTAAATATTAGGGTTTGGCACTGTCCTAAAAGTTCTACTGAGACCACATGTCCTTCAGTTGACCTCTTTGTAGGGGATCACTTATGAGTTTTTGGCTGTGTCAAGGTAATGTCATCGACAGCCTCTTACTCCCTTGTGATGATTCATCAAATGAGTAAAGTCAAAATGTCTGGCCCCATGGACATCACAGATTGCATTTAAGAGCAGTACAACGGAACATTCAGAACTGTTCTCTTGGAAGTCAAGGCCAGTACTACAGGAGGCAAGACAGTGTGAAACTTAACATTCCTTAAATGGCAAGAGGGTGTCTTCCTCTTTTGGGACTGGCTAGTTCTGTAAGAGGGACAGCAGGAGAGACAAGAGAATCGTAAGAGACTGCTGCAGTGGTGTGCAGGACAGGCATCACTGACTTTGTTGGCCTGTATTGTGTCACTTATACCATTCTGGTATACGGCGTAATGACTGAGAAGACAACCTCTTTATGTTTTTTTTGTACCTTTTGATTTGTCCTTACATTTTTGTTATGCCGCATTAACCTGTGCTCTTTCTACTGATTTATGCGTTACTTCTTTCCCCTATGTATGGGACATTATATGGAGTTTGAAGAGCACTAAGAAATTTATAAAAATATTTTTTCTATTTATTATTTAAAAGCTCATTCCAAATCCTAAATATTCAAAAACCCCAAATGAACCAGTATCCACAAAAGAGGGAATAAAGGTATCATCTTTGTCTGCATATGGAGAACGCACCTGTCAACTATAAAGATTTTCAAAGAATGTCCAGATTTTTGCTCATACTTTTGGTCTCTTCCTCATAAAAATTATTGTTTTTCTGGCAAAGCATTGAGGACTGAAGTCACTAAATAATGTCACACATTTAGGTTTTAGACTTCATCATGATCGTCATCATCAGCACCCCATTTTCCCATTTTTCTACATGGGGTCAGGGTATCATGTTAACTGTCGCCAACTCTCGATTACATGCCACACTCCTGCCTTCTTCAAGATTCATGCCTGACTGTCGCAGATGATCTTTCATACAATCCATCCACCTCTTTGCTGGACGTCCTCGCTTCCTCTTACCTTCTTCTTGTCTGTCCCAAATCTTCCTCACCAGATTGTCTTCTGCTTTTCTGCATGTGTCCAAACCACTGTAATCTGTTCTTGTTGATCTTTTCTGCAATTGGAGCTACCTTGGCTTCTGCTCTTATGTCCTCATTACTTCCTCTGTCCCACAGTGTGCATCCTACCTCCCTTCTCAAGCACTCCATTTCCATCATCTCTAGCTTCCTCAACTTTTCTGGCTTTACTGCCCAGGTTTCTGTACCATACAGTAGTACTGGTCACACCACTGTCTTGTACACCTTACTTTTCAGCTTCTTTGGCATTCTTCTGTCATAAACTACACCTGACACTCTATGCCAGTTGGCTGCAGCCCCTTTGATTCTGGCTTTGACCTCTTTATTCAGACTTCCCATCTCCTCAACCACCCCTGCCAGATACTTGAAGCTGTTTACTTGTTCCACTATCTTCCCTTCTATCTCTGTTCCCAGCTTCTTCTGATTTCCCCAATTTGTTGCCATTACCGCCATCTTATCTGTGCTTTGTTTCATCCCATGTGCCTTCAGTTTTGCATTCCATTCTCCTATCCTTTCCTGAAGTTCTTGCTCATAGTCTGCCTGTATTGCCACATCGTCTGCATACAGCAACTTTGCTGATCTGACCCCTCCAACCTGTTTGCTAATGTAGTCCATCACCAGTATGAACAGCACTGGGCTCAGAGCTGAACCCTGGTGTACACCTACTCCCACTGGGAACCCATCTGTGAGGCCGAACAACGTTTGTACTTGAGTCATTGGGTCCTTGTACATAGCCTGCACTAATTCTACCAATGTCTCTGGGACTTCAAACCATCACAGTACTGCCCAGATCCGGTTTCTTGGGACCTTGTCGTATGCTTTCTCCAAGTCTAGGAATGCCCAGTTGGACTCTCTCCTCATCTCTAGCTTCTTCTCAAGTATCTGACTCAGTGCAAACATCAGGTCAACTGTGCCGCATCCCGATCTGAATCTGAACTGCTCGTCTCCCATCTTACATTCTACTACTCTGCATATCCGTTTATCAATCACCCTCTCCAAAACTTTCATGCAATGTGATAGGAGTTTGATGCCTTTGTACTGCCCACAGTTATGGATGTCCCCTTTGTTCTTGTACACTGGGACAAGTATGGTTATTCTCCAGTCATCTGGAATACGCCTTTCTCTCCACACTGGTATGAGTACTCTTAGGAGCTGTTTCTCCCCTATCTCACCCAGCACATTTATCATATATGCTGTGACCTCATCTGAGCCTGCTGCTTTCCCTGAGTTCATCTTCCTTAGCGCTGCTCTTACTTCCTCCAGGGTGGGCTCCTCTTCTTCTCTCATTGTAGGCTGTTTCTAAGGCAGTACAGCTTCTGTAGGGTTTTCTTCATTCAGAAGCTGCTGGAAATACTCCTTCCATCTGCCTTTGATGTCCTGTGGACTGGTGAGCAGGTTGTTTACTGGCATCCCTTATTAAGGATGTCTGACTATCTTCTTTATCTTTCTGTCTTTGCCTTGCAACCTTATATAGTTTCTTTGTGCCCCTTACTGAGTCACTTTCCAGAAATTGGTACAGTGCCTCCGATGCCCTATTCTTTGCTACTGCAACTTCTTTCTTAGCTTCAACCAGTAGTCTTTCCTAGCCTGATCAGTCTTTTCTGTCTCCCACTTCTTTCTGTACTCCTTCTTTCTTTTGATGAATTCATGGACATCTGCATTCCACCACCAGCTTTCCTTATGTACCTTATTTCCATACCTGGCTCGGCCACATATCTTTTCTATAGTCCTAACACATGCTGTTCTTAGGCACTGCCACTCTTCTTCATCTCCACCTATTTCCTCCTCTTCTTGGAGTGCTAGAGCCCTGAGTAATTTCTTGAACTGCTATACTTTCTCTCCAGGTTTCAGACTTCATATAATTTTAGAAAATGTTATTCTAGAACTCTCTAAGTGTATAAAAGTCTAGAAGTTTTGTCTAGATGTCCAGATTTCCCGTGCTGTGAGGCTGAGAGGTATGATGGAGAAACACATATTTCTAATTTAAGAATATCTCACTACAAGCATTTTCCTTCAGTATTTTACATTTGTAAGATATTTCTATATTGACCAGTTAAACAGAATCCTAGAATCTGTTTAAACGAGTCTTTGACGCTGTATACTCATTTTCTTATTTAACTAATTTAAATATTGCTGTTTATAGCTGTTCCTTTGTTTGTGGTCCACAAGTAAGTAATTTATTCTTGTCCCTTGATACACTCCATTGCTTAACATTAGAAATTTATTATAATGCTGGTATTGTTAAAAAAATAAAGAAACGTAATGTAAACCCCTATGTTATCTACTGGAGTGCAATTTCCCTATCTGGCAGATCTCATATGTGAAAGCTACTGGTTCCTTCTCTGAACATAAAACTGTAATTAGTGGGGTACAACAAGGAGCAGTTCTCTGCCTTCTCTCTATGTAGCATTGTAACTAGTGGGGTACAACAAGGAACAGTGCTGGGCCCTCTCTGAATGTAATACTGTAACTAGTGAGGCACAACAAGGATGAGTGCTGGGCCCTCTCTCTGTGTAACATTGTAACTAGTGGAGTACAACAAGGAACAGTGCTGGGCCCTCTATGAATGTAACATTGTAACTAGTGAAGCACAACAAGGAGTAGTGCTGGGCCCTCCCTCTGTGTAACATTGTAACTAGTGGAGTACATCAAGGAACAGTACTGGACCCTCTCTAAATGTAACATTGTAACTAGTGAATCACAACAAGGAGTAGTGCTGGGCTCTCTCTCTCTGTGTAACATTGTAACCAGTGAAGCACAACAAGGAGTAGTGCTGAGCCCTCTCCTGTTAGACACTTATTTTGCAAACATCCAGTCCAATATCTCAGATGTGTGGTTGGCCAAGTTTGCTGCAAGTTGGGTACTTTATCCACTCATCCACTAACACTAAATAGCTCCAGCAAGGGTCAGAATATGCACTCATCTAGTGTACTGAAAACAGTCTTAAGTTAAATGCAAAAAGTGCATAGTATAGCATTCAGTAAAAAAGCTATTCCCACCTCATAGGTTCATAGGTTCATAGTTAGGTACTAGGCTATCTGCACAAAGGCATTTATAAGCCTAGCCGGAATGTGTTGGCTTACACTGCCCCCTTAGATTAGTTCCCTGTGCCTCTGTCCAACAGAGCCATTGAAGTGATCCCCGGGGTATACTTTCTTTTCCCATCCACTCGTCAAGGTTTGCCTTGAAGAGGGTTAGCGAGGAGCTCTGCCTAATGTAGACTGGAATCTTGTTCCAGAGCATGGGAAGTCTCTGGGACAGGAATCTATTCCTCCAGCATGTCCTATTTATTGTTTTAGGTAGAACTCCTCTTTAGACAAAAATAATCATAAAAGAGTTGGGTACTTATGCGAGCAATTCTTTTTCATTTGATCATCATGTTTCCACCACTGTCAAGAAATCCTTCTATGTGGACCAGTTAATTTCCAAGGGAATGTCTTAAAGAGCCAAAAAAGTCATCCCATTGCTATACTCTTGCCTTATCAGACCCATCATTAAATACAGTGCTCCCTTTGCTATTCATAAATCAAAGCATATTGCTCAACAAGAAAGACCCAGAGATACCTTACTAAGAAGTGCAAAGTCCTTACATTTTTCAGCTATCCCACTAGATTAACAAATGCTTCTCCAAGGTCACTTGTGTCTTACTTTTCAAGCCATGAAAGACACAGTCCTATCTAGTCTTCTCTTTCTCTGCAAAAGCAGTGGCTGTAGAAATACCTGCTTTAGACACCTAAATCTACATCAACAAATAAACAAGACCCACTGGAAAGATAATTTCTTAACTCAATACATTCCCAGAGTATAGAATAAGTTGTCACTACAGGTAAAAGGGGAAGTCTTTGTGATGCCAGTAGACCTTATATAATTGTAAGTTGCTATCTTACTAATGCCTGAACTTTGGGGATGAATTGAAAATTACCACTTTATGTGAAGGTTATAAAATTACTGCAATCATAGAAATATGGAAAGGTGAGAACTTAGTCATTTCTTACTTTGTTAAATACGAGAGAGTTAGAAATAATGCCACAGGTGGAGGAGTTTTCTTGTGGGTACATAACTCTGTTAGCTGTAGTCTAGTGAAAATTGCTGAGACATTTGAATGTGCACTTGTTGACCTGAATAATATTAGAAGAGGAATGTACATTACTACTCTGCTCTGCTATAAATCACCTTCAATGAATACTGACCAACACTGGGAGCGTTTGACTGGAAGAATGCAATTTTAGCTATCCTAGTATAAATTGGAACACAACTAATACAAAGAGTTTTCTTAAGAAGTTTATCAGCATTGTTACCTTTCATATTTTAGGTTGAGTTAATATTAATGCAGCTAGAGGGGGACAATATTTTTGACTTGGTTACTAGAGATATACCTCATATATTTAACAAACTGTTAGTCTCTATGCCATTGGGCTCATCAGGTCATTTTTTGTAATGTTTAACCTATATATGACACCTAACTAGATTTTGTTGAATTGATATCAGCCTCTTGAATATATTATAATGAAAACAAATGGAATAAATTCAACTCAAAAAGTGCTTCAGGGTATGATTTTCGAAAACAAATATTGCATTATGGTGTTGAAGTGACTTTTATTTATAAGCCAGCTAAGTCCATAATTAATTTATCTTTTTAGGAGAGCTTAAGTTGTAAAAATATATATAAGAAAATAAAAAGATTTTGGCTGAAATATAACAAAAACTTCTCAATAAGTTTAATAAAAGATGCTTAAATAGTTGATGGAGGGATTTGAAAGTTATGATTAGAAATTAAAAAAAACAACTAAGAACATAAGCTAGCTTCAGAGTCAAACAATAAGAAACAGCTTTTTATATATAACATGGGGATATTATTCAAACAAATGGTATTTGTATTACAGACTGAAAAATGATCACAGAAACATTTACTAATTATTTCACTAGGAATGGAAACAGAGGCAATGACTTTAATACGCCCGTAAAAGACCTTGAATTTAGTGAAACCACAATATGCCTAGTTACAATTCAGGAAATCTTGAGGCCAGCTCTTAATAGAATTAAAAAAAAATCTGTCTTACCTGACAATATTCTAGCAGTACCGCTGCTGAATATTAAGACTATACCAGTTTTGTGGCTCATTTTTAACCACTTAAAAATCAGGAACAGTCTTAAACTGGAAGAAAAATATCTGCAGCACCTCCAATTCCTAGAAAAGGATGATAGAAAGGACTGGTGAGCCTTACATCTATTCTTCGAAAGAGTTTTGAGAGATGTTTGATTGGCAATATGCATAAAGAACATAATTTGGCAATGTATGACATATTTTAACATGGATTTATTAAAACGAGATTGACCTTTATGAATCTTAAAGCTTCTTTGAGGAGATCCCATAGGCCTCGAGTTATTGTATAATCTATATAGATTTGACTAAGACTTTTGATTGATTATTTCATACAGTAATTTATAAAGTTCTAAGAGACATCAATATTAATCTTTAATTAGATGGATTATAAAATGGTTAGCAGGTAGGTCCTAGGTAGTTGTAATTCAAGGTATTCGTTCTGAACTTACACGTATTACATCAAGCATACTTCAGAGATCAGTACTGGGCCCAATCTTGTTTAATATAGTGTTTGGAAATATTCCTTTAGATACAAACTGCTGGATTTGCAAATCTGCAGGTGATTGCAAAATAGGGTTTATTATAAATCAAGAGGAAGACTATTCGTATATTAATTCTTATATGGGGAAAACTGGAACTTGGGCAGATAACATGGGGTATACAATTTAGCAAGAAGTGTAACATTATGTACGATCAGAAAGCTCATATAAAGAAGTCAGTTCAATCTTTTCCACTCTCTAAAGTCTCTGGTTATAAAGATTTAGGTATATTTATGTCTTCATAGGTAAATACTAGGTTAACAGTACACTATTACAACCTTAGCCAATAACACGTCTAGTTAGAATCAAACCCTGTACTTTCTATCGGTAAGGTAAAGACCTTAACCATTATACCAATTCCTCTACCTCAAAAGTTAGGTTATCAGTCTGTAGCCTATTATAAGCTAACCTAGTAACCAGGAGGTAAAATCAACTCCTGCACCCTGTAGCCATGAGATAAAGACCTTAACCACTATGCTAAAAACCTCTCAATTTTTAATTATGAAACATTGACAAATTATTAGGAGCAAAGTTTTAAAAGAAATGGGATTTATACTCAAAAACATTCCAAATAAGGATGATGTTTGTTTGCTTTTATTATAGAAAGTTTATGTAAGGCTATTACTTGAGTATAAACATGCTTTTGTATGTATACTACTTTTCAATTAAATAGCATTGAACAAATTCAAAGAAGGTTTACTACGGAAATATGTTATGTAAAGGCCTAAAGTATATGAGTAGCTACAGATCGCTGAAATTATACTCACTACATTATAGATATGCAACAGGAAAACTGATATTTGCATTTAAGTTTTTTTTTTAAATGATAGGCTTCAGACTTTGACGGATATGAACATTAATGGGAACCTTTAGATTCCTAAACATAATAATGAGATTTATGACTTCAGTTACAAGGGCTAGGATAAGAAATAGCTAAATTACTCCAAAAATTACACATCTGTGGAATTATATCCTGGTGACTGTTAAGCTGGAAGACTGTGTGGGTAATTTTAAAACAGTATTAGACTCATGAGATGGGTGATTTAGTTTTTGACCCTGGTATTCAGGATAACGTGTTTCTTGATGGATGGGTAGCCAGAACATTTTTATCAAACTTATACACTTTTAAGTTAAACAAAGTCTAAAGGCTCTCAGTCCACACCAACACAAAGACCACAATTGGTTATAAACGTAATTTATTGTAAGCATTTTCGCTGGAAGAAATTTTCCAGCTTCCTCAGACAAAAAACACTTTTACAATTAAACACACACTCTTAAAATCCCGTTTAAAATACAGACTACCTGATGTCATGCAGACACATTAGAAGTTAAAGCTACACAGAATTAAACCATCACAGTAGCCGTGATAGTAAATTATTCAGCCCAACAACATACTATTACTACAATTTTAAAAGCATTAAAAAATGCCAGTACTATTATGCTCTTTTAAGTAAAGATGTGCAAATTATGCTTAATTAAAAATGCATGATTAAAACATATATACAACCTATACAACCACCAAGTACCCACAAAAAGTTCTTACTGTCCAAGCAATTTACAAATATGTAATTTTATCGGTATTATGACAGGCAATACACACACTTTGAGATCACCTAATACAGTGTATGACCCACATTTACCTAGCTAAAGCTTTCTTTTTTAATAAGCATTTTATGGACAATGCTTATTACAGTATCAGTAATCTAGTCGTCACAAACGCATTAGCAAAACATATTTTGGAATTTCCCATGCATAGGTTTTCCTTTGCAGTGTTGGAAAAATAAAAATTTAAGAGGGGGTCCCTAGGAGCTGGCATTGGAGGAAGCTGAATTAGCATGGCAAATTCGGACAGGAGCTCACACTTCACCAGGGTTAAATGAAGCATTGGCCATAAAATGCCTATTAAAAAAGAAAGCCTTAGCTAGGTAAATGTGGGTCATACGCTGTATTAGGTGATCTCAAAGTGTGTGTATTGCCTGTCATAATACCGGTAAAATTACATATTTGTAAATTGCTTGGACAGTAAGAACTTTTTGTGGGTACTTGGTGGTTGTATAGGTTGTATATATGTTTTAATCATGCATTTTTAATTAAGCATAATTTGCACATCTTTACTTAAAAGAGCATAATAGTACTGGCAATGTTTAATGCTTTTAAAATTGTAGTAATAGTATGTTGTTGGGCTGAATAATTTACTATCACGGCTACTGTGATGGTTTAATTCTGTGTAGCTTTAACTTCTAATGTGCCTGCATGACATCAGGTAGTCTGTATTTTAAACGGGATTTTAAGAGTGTGTGTTTAATTGTAAAAGTGTTTTTTGTCTGAGGAAGCAGGAGAATTTCTTCCAGCGAAAGTGCTTACAATAAATTACATTTATAACCAATTGTGGTCTTTGTGTTGGAGTGGACTGAGAGCCTTTAGCCTGTGGTTTTCCTAGTTTGTTCAATTTTTCGTTGTTTTTAAGTTAAACAAAGTACTACTTTTACTACTTTTAAGGCTAATCTTTATGACTGGCTGGGTAGACACAAATTTACACAAGTATTGTTATGTACAACCCTGTTCAGTTTGGGAAGTGAGCACAATTAAGTGCTCGAAAAGGGATGTACAAACTTTTGTGTGACTCATCAAAGGTGTATATGGACAGGCATCTTGTGTTCCTTGTTATCACATATCTACTATTGATAAAATTTGGTCAAATAAATAGATGTTGACAGGTATGAGAGATCACACAATCACCAGGGTTGGGAAATATGCCCTTTCACTGGTACTGTGCGATCTCAGAATAGATATACATAATTAGTACAGTGTGCGGGGGGGGGAGGGCTTGCCCCCTGTGAAACTGATGTTTCGTCAATTTTTTAATAGTGCTATTGGCATGCTGAAAGGACATTCCTCATGCAGGTCTAGTAATGTATTTACATTTTATTGTTAATGTTTTGTTGTTGATGTTAGTGATGTTGACGCCCACACACACACACACACACACACACACACATATATATATATATATATATATATATATATATATATATTACATATATTTTTCTATGGACATATAGCTCATATGTTGATCAGGGTCCATGGGAGAACCCACTGGTCTATGGCTGACCAAGTTTGCAGATGACTGCAAGCTGGGTAGGGTCATCAATTCTCCAAGTAATGTGTACGTCTGTCCTCCAAGACTTTCTCACCCAAACAAATGACTGGTGCCAGAAACATGGCCTGAAGCTGAATGCCAAAAAATGCATCATCATCCCATCTGGGGAGAGTGACGTCCTCACATATTATTGCATTAATAACAATGTCCTAAGCATGCAATCAGTCGTGAGGGATTTGGGCACCCAGGTTGATAGCAACCTGACTTTTGTCCACCATTTTGCTTCCATTTTATGGAAAGCTTTCTACATAGCCCACCTCTTAAGTAAGGGTATCTCATCCAGGGACAAGGAGGTCATAACATCCCTGTATTCTTCCATTATAAGGCCAGTTATTGAGTACAACTCCCCCTTTGGCAGGTACCTTGCAAAGCACATACCGCAGCTTGAGAGACCACAGAGGTTACTCACCAGTAGAATCCAGGCCCTCAAGTATCTACCCTACACAGATAGGCTAAAAGCCCTGTCCCTCTACTCAGTTTCATACAGACACCTCAGAGGTGACATCTGTCTGGCATGCAAAGCAATCTCATACCCCGCCTTTATGGCACTGCTACATATCCACAAGTCAAGCTCCACTCGACTAACTTGCACACTCCACCTCAAACTAGTCTGACATCAATAGGACTTGTTGGTATGACAGATTTGTGTCCCAGAGACTCCCCCCATCTGTGGAGTATACTCCATGTCCATGTCAAGCAGAGTACCTCATTATCCCTTTTTAAGCACAACCTGGATAACTGGATGGGAAACAAAAAATACACCCTTGGGATTTCACCTGTGTCCCTCCTGGATGGGGGCTTTGGGTGCTGCCTTGTCTAAACATAGGCTAAACTCTTGGCTAAGCTTATAAGGGCCTCAGGCTACTAGCCTAGTAACATCCTATGATTCTATGACAGACAATTGAGTTTTAGACTTCATATCCTTCACAAAATTCATGCTAATGCAAAATCTCTTTTTCAACTTTCTAAGTTTTGTAAGAGCAATATTTAAAAAAATGCTCCTGTTAGGAGACTTTGTCACACATTTTTTATGGCTTTATCCAGATTTCTTGCTATAAGACGTTGAGAGGTATGGTGTCCTTAAACATTTCAGTATTTGTCACTTGTAGGCTCAAACGCGTCCTTGGACCACCTGAACCTGATTAACAATCAGGTAATTAACATATTGGTGTCATCTTCTTTGATTTGCTCCATGTAAATAGAAAAATCACCCATTATAATCTCTCTTAGCTGCACCCACTCATGTTTTTTTGCAGACTATTCATTTTATCAGTAACTGCTGTTTGGAGATTTACAGTCCCCAGTTTGCTTGGATCAAATGTACACCTTTTCCCTCTCAGGGCAGAGGGACAACTAAGCTTAAGTGCTTTGAATAAAGAGTTCTGTACTATTAGTGGACAGGTGGATTTCTTTGCTGACCTTTTAACAAATTAAAATAAACATTGTTTGAAATATTAATGGATAACTGGCTCAGCAGGCAGCAAACCCTCCTTTGAGTTTGGGAGATTAGAAGACTGTTAGATTTGTTCTCACACACTGTAGTAGGATTACTGTTTTTTAATAAAGACACTAACTTTCCTTAAAAAGGTGGATACTGCAATCCTGAGCTGCCACCCACCAGATGAGACATTAAATTGAAGCTCCATCTTCTTGAGTTGGTGGTAGCCCAGATGGTAAAAAAGAATCCATAGCACATCAAAAGCTAGAGGAGTACTTTATTAAATGTTCCATACATTTATACAACAATAATGTTATATATACAATTGTAGTCACATATTCATATTCAGAAAAAAAATATTTTACAAAAACAAGCATGATATCGTAAACCTCATTTTGCATCCCCTCACCCTTTCTACCACAATAAAAATGTATTTTGTAATTGCATCTCTAATAAACTACTTCTTTTTATACAGAGTTCTCTGGTCAAAATTCCCCTAATCTGTTTAAATAACCATTTGGGGCTCCCTGAATATAGGACATAGACCATGTGTGCCTAACTTAATAAAAAAAAAAACATAAAGAAAAAAAATTCACACTTAATTATCAAAACTGCAATGCATTGCTTAGTATTCCAAGTCCATGCATTAACATACAATAAATTGTACTATGTCATTCTTTCACTAAATGACCATAACGGGGTTATTTTGTTAACATTTTAAGATAACAGTTATAAGAAATTGTTTATGAATGTGTCTCCAGATCAGAAACTATGCCAAAATTATTGCATGATGCTATGTCAGAAGATGGCTTTTCACAATAGTTGCAAAACTGTCTCTTAATACTCCACTGTTGAGTGATACTGTGACAACACACCATTGCATTGTCTGGGTAATTCACATTTTATCCATTGCGGTGGTGCTAGGAGTCTTGTTTGGTTCCTGTGGTACAATCTGAGGGAGTAAGGTAACACCTCTAGCATCAGTTTGTCTGAATTGCTAACATGAATTGTCGATGTTATACAGGGTTGTCATTTAATAAAAAAGTCTTACTTTTCTAATTAATGTTTTTTTTTTAATTAAAAAAGAAATATCTAACATTTCAATTAACAGGCATGTATAATCTGGACTCTTTGAATGTTTAATTTCTATAAGGTGATATAACTGTGTGCATGTATAAATATAAGCTGAATATAAAATCATAGACTGCTACGTTAAGTCTACCAGTACACAAAATCACACTTTTGTATGTTTTCTAATTATTCAAAACAACATATTACTATGAACAATTACTGTAGTAAAAGGTTGAATGATGGAATATTGTTGAATCCATAAGAAATTAAATTAGTTCACAGGCTGGTCCTCTTTGGTGGCTCTTTAAAATGGTATGTAACTGCAAGACAATAATGAACTATGGACTTTTGGGAGGTACAAAATATCACTTTTTTTTTCTTACAGATCAAATTGCAGTTTCCATTGATACAGCGGAATTTGGTTTGGAAGCCATTAAAAATGTTATTGATGATCAACTTAAAGAAATCAAGGAAATTAAAAAAGCCACCGGAACGCTTACAGATCAAAACCTACTGAAGCAGCAGTTTAAGCTTATCAATGCCGCATCTGCCATTAAAACAGCACTAGCCATTGTACAGACAGCCAGTGTGATTGCTTCATTCCTAACAGCGTTTTTAGTGCCTAGTGAACTCGAGGTAGTGTCTGAACTGATCAATAAACGCTTTAATGAAGTTAATCGCAAGCTGGATCTTATCTACAGTAAAATGGATAATATAGAAGATCATCTGAAGTCTGAAATTAAATATCATACGTTCCTTACTAATTATATTGCCTGGGAATCGAGCATTAAGAATGGAGCAGAAAAGCTGAAACTTATCCTAGAAACAGTTGGTGATACAAAAGACCCCAAACAAAAGGTGAAACTTGCTGAAGAGTTTATAACTTACCTTCAGCCACTGGATGTTGAAGGAAAGATTCACACTCTCCACAGGATTACTACACAGGAAGATACCGACTTAACTCCAAACATCTTCACACGTTACATTGATGCCAATGGTTGTGATATTCAAGAGTTATCAGGCAAGTAATACATTTATTTAAGTCTTTAGTGATATTGTTGAAAATCCTAGATTTTTTAATTTCCCTTCCCCTCCCCTTTGCAGTATTATGCAGAAAGGTCATGACTTAACTTCTAACATTTTCACACATTATAGAGGTTCATAGTTTCATAGGTAAGTACTAAGCTATCTGCCCTTATAGGCCATTTTATGCCTAGCCAATTTGCCTTTTTGTGCTTGATTTAACCTAGCCCATTCAATGTTAGATTGATCTTACCCATCCCACAGTCAATAATTATATGTTAACCCTAGTGAGAATAACTAGGGTCATACTACAGATAATTTGAGGGGACCCATACATAGGATAAAGCATTTAGGAGCTGCCTCTGTCATTAGTAATACACAGGGCAGTTCTGGGGTAAATTTTCTATTACCCATTCATAGAGCCAAGTTGTACTGGGCAGGGGTGAAAGGCTTGAAATAAAGGTAAAACTAGTCCCCTCACCTAACCCCAAAAGCTTTAAGAACTTTTCTAAGGTAAATTGCCCCCAATTAACGGACAACATAGCTATTTTCCAAGCTCCCCCAAATCCAGAAAATTGATTTAATTTATTTATTGACATTTGTTGACTGGGAAAATCCACTGGGTCAGAAACTCTTTTTTCAGTGCAAGCCCAGGACGAAAAGCTCCATTTACAAAATACAAGTAGTATATAAGACAATATTATATATACAGCAACATCTAAAGTGTTCATGCATGTTGTCAAAGATTAAAATACATTGTGTAAAGTTTTTATACAGTACTACGACATAATTTCTCTAAGGATTAGTAACATAGAGTGCATAGATTTACATAGTTTATGTAGGATAGCTAGATAAAGAGATATAAAATAAGATCATATTCACAGGGAAATATGTTGTTGCCATTGATAGGTGACATACTACTTTGATGTGTTAGAGACAGCTTAATGTGGTCTCTGCTTTTGTAAACAGGGGCTTATTGGTTCATTAAGGAAATTATTTTTTTAAAGTGAGTTTAAAGTTTTTTAAGGAATCCAGCTGTGTGATAGAGGAGAAAGGGTGTTCCATAGTTTAGATACGGACTGTGAGCATAGGCTTTGTCCAGCTATTTTACTTGGTTTGGAAACCTTTAGGAGATGTTTGTTAGTGGAACAAAGGTTCCTGGAGGGGGTGTCGAATTGTATAATAGAATGGCAAGAAGGGCAGTTATCTGTGTTGTATATTAGTTTATGAGCTAGTGTTAGTTGGGTGTAATGACGGAAATGGGTGAATTCAAGCCATTTTGATTCCTTAATGGCTTGGCAGAGATGAATTTGGTATGATACTCCAGTGGTGAATTTTGCTATTTTATAGTAGTGTGATTGTAGTTTGTTACTTAGGGATGTATGCACGTTAATAAACATGCGGAAACCATAAAGAAGGGATGGGAGAAACAGGGTATTTGCCTGCTTTATTTTTGTGGGTTTAACCATGTATGATTTCTGTCTACAGAGTTTGCCTAGTTTAAAGTGTGTTATTTTTATTCTGTTTAGAATATGTTGATCAAAGGATAGTTTATCATCGATAGTAATGCCTAGTAATTTTGCTGGCATCACTACTTCAATCCTTGTCTTGTTATGGGAGTAAATCGTAAAGTCTTGTGGAGATGTTTTAGATGAGAACAGTAATAGTTTAGATTTAAATTTCTATGTTTGTAAAGTCCTTTTGTTTTATTTTTTTGAGGTTGGAGAAGTTATTTGAGGAGAATATAATAGTAGAATTGTCAGCTTATTGGATGACTGAACTTTGAAGAGAGGCACAATGAAGATCATTTATGAACACAGTAAATAGCAAAGGTCCCAGAACAGAGCCCTGCGAGACACCTGTTTTATTGACTATATATCCTGATTGTTTATTTTGCCATTTAACTGATTGTTGTCTGTTGTTCAGATAATTAGAGAACCAGGTAAGGGTATGTTGGGAGCATCCTAGATTTGCATATCACTGAATTAGTTTAGTATGTCATATTGTGTCAAATGCTTTGGACAGGTCTAGTAAAAGTACTGACATTAGTAGACCAGTGTCCAAAGCCTTGTTCCCAGCATCAGTAAAGGACAGTGGGGATGTTATAGTACTGGGTGCAGGTCAAAAAACATGTTGGATAGGGACAAGGAGATTATTATTGCATAGGTGTTTTAGTAGCTGACTTTGTAAACATTTTTTCTAATATTTTGGATAATGGAGAGAGAATGGAAATGGGACAATAGTTAGTTAATTTGTTTGTGGTTCTGCCTTAATGCAATGGGTTTGTAATCGAGTTTTTCCAGATCTGATGGATTACAGATTCTGAGATAGCTCTCCAAGTTCCAGATATTCAGAGGGGAGACTGTCAGCAGATAAGGAGCAAGGTGTTTGTTGGTTTAGTAACTTGAGTACCAGGGAGCTGGCCATGGGTTTTAAGGAGAAAGTTGGAGTTGTTGGGATGTTATCTATTTCATTATAGACTGAGGGGTGTATGCTGGGATATATATGAGTTGCATTGAAAATACAGAAACTTACGCAGATGCTTACACAAAAGCTCAGCATGACCATATAAACAACTGCATAGAAACAGCAGTACCAGACCAAAATAAACCTAGGCCAAACTGCAAAAACAGGCCATACTGGTGGATCCCTTGTATTAATAGGTTGTACAACAAAAGAAAAAAATCCTGTCAAGAAGTATGAAGGAATGTGCACAACAGAGCAAAGAGTCCCTCATTAGTCTGAACAAGTGAATCAGGTACTAGTCAAGTTTCTGAAAGCAGACTTTGAGGTAAAAATAGCCTCCAAAGCTAAGAATAACTATTAGGCATTTTTCAGTTATGTCAGCAATCTTAAGGGCAATACCCAACAATGTGTGGAATTAGTTGCAACTGCCATTCACCTATACTCAGCCAGAAGATGTAGCAAATCTGCTGGCCAATAAATTCAGCTCAAATTTCACCTCTCCATCATCCCAGTTCTCCTACAAGAAATACCATCCACCACTTCACAGCCAATTATCACCAAAGAACAGGTTACCACTGCTCTCTCTAAAGCTAAAAACACAACTTCAGTGGGCCCTGATTATATACCAAGTTGCCTCTTAAACAGCAAAAGTCAGGACTTATCAGGCCCATTAGGATTTCTATTTAACCACAGCCTCTGGACCGGCTTTGTCCTGATGGAGTGGAGGGCAGCAGCAGTCATCCATCTGCATAGATAGTCCCCTTTATGAAGATGGATGACTGTTGTTGAATCCATCTGCATTGATGATCCTCCATTTATGCAAATAGATGAAAGAAACAGTTATCCATCTACATAAAGGGGGACTATCTTCTGACCTGGGAAATTACAGACCCATAAGTTTGACTTGTCTTATATGTAAGGCCATTGAAAGAATAATCATGAACCTGATAAATAATGACATACGTAACCTCCAAACACTGGAAATGACCTAATTTGGCTTTGTAACAGGCAGGTCATGCCTACTGAATCTGGTGGATTTCTTTGAGAAAGTTACTAAGGCCGTTGATGAAGGTAAAACAGTACATACTGTCTACCTTGACCTGGCCAAGGCATTTGACATAATTCCCCCTCACGTATTATAAATAAATTAATAAAACTGGCCATAAATCCCTACATCATCCGATGAATAGCCAATTGTCTTATGCACAAGACACGTGGTTAAAGTGGGTGAATCCAGATCAATCAAGAGGACAGTTACTAGTGGTATGTCACAGGGCTTAGTGCTGGGACCACTCCTGTTTGGAATATACTTCTCTAAAGTCAAGGCTAATATGGAAGGTCTAAGGATGACAAAGTTTGTCAATAACTTAATGCTGGGGGCAATCACTGAACTGCCATTGATTTAGATATCCTGCATGAGGGTCTAGATCAGACAAGTGATTGCTGCTAGAATCATGGCCTAAACCTAAATGTGAATAATGCATTATCATACCCTTTGGGAAGTCAAACACCTCTGAAAATTATTGCATATCCCTAAGAGTAGACTTGAAGGTGAGAGATCTATGTACACAGATAGATAGTAGCCTGATCATTGACTTCCATGTGTCCACAGTGGTGAGGAAGTCCTTATGTGGCACAACTTACAAGTGAAGGTATGGCATCCAGATTGAAGGAAATTATAGCCCCACTGTACTCAGCCTTCATTAGACCAATAATCAAATACAATGCACCACTGGGTATGTATTTGACTAGGCATTTACAGCAGCTGGAATGACCTCAGAGGTTCCTCACAAAGAAAATACAGGGTGTAAACATGTCCTATGGGGATAGACTAAAAGCCCTATCCCTTTACTCTTTCTCCTGTCGACTATTAGTAGGTAAGCTATGGCTGACCTACAAGGCACTCACAAATCCAGTCTTGATGGAGCTGCTACACATCTGCAAGCCAAACAGCATGAGGGTCACCAAGTCTAGGGATAGATTATAGATTAGTACTAGGCTAACTACCCTTGTGGGCCATTTTAAGCCTAACCAATTGCCCAATGTGAGAATCAAACCCTGCTCCTTGTGTCTGTAAGGTAAACACCTTAACCAGTATGCCAACCTCCCACCCTAAGGATCTAAACTTAGTCAGCAACTCAAACAAAACACAGATATGTGTCTCAGAAATTGCCCTTTCTTTGGAGTAGGCTTTCTATTCACATTAAGTAGAGGCCTTCCCTTGCCCTGTTCAAATGCGGTTTGGATCAATGGATGGAGAATTACAAATTCATGCTTGGGATAGGGCATATGTCCTATATGGACAGGGCAATCTATAAGATACTCAAGACATACGCACAAATCCATGCCTTCCTCTTGCCCTAGGGCCACATATTGGGTAAAATTGGGTTATACTGGCTAGGCTTGTAAGAGTTCTTAAGCTGTTAGCCTAATAATCTCCTATGAACCTATTATGTGGATGGGGAGTCTATTCCTCAACAGTGGTATTCTCTGAAAGATATACTTATCCCTTCAAACCATTCTGTTGATGTTGCAGATGAGGTTTAGATCCCTAGACTGAGTATTCTTTCTGCCTGTGCAGTACTGTGTTTAAGGACGCCATGTATGCCAGACACAGGTCACCTGTTAGCAGACAGTAGGATATTGAGTATAGCAACAGGGTTTGGAGTCAGTCCATGTAGTACAAGGTGTCTCTGTGGGTGATCCAGTTATTGCATGTGTCTGGAAAGATGCATCCCAAAGGGGGAATTATATTCAGAGACTAGCCTAATGAGGGTTGGGTAAAGGGGGACAATGACATAATTTGATCAATATGCAGTCTCTTTGTTTATAAGCTGTGCAGTATAGAAGGACTTTCTTATGACAGTGGACACATGTTGGTTGAATGTTAGGTCACTGTTTAAATAAGTTCCCAAATCCCAAGCAGCTGGGTCAGCTCTCAGGGCTTTGTTGTCAGTGTAGTAGTTCCCTGGGGTATATGACTTCCCAAAGGATACACTAATGCATTATTTGGTATTTAATTTCAATCCATGATTCTGGCCTCAGTTATTTGTTTGGGACAAAGCTTCCGGCAACATGGTTAAGTCATCTGGGAATCCACTCACTGCTCCTAGCTTGCAGTCATCTGCAAACTTAAAAAGCCAGAGTTCTTTGGTATTAGCTTTTACTTCAGAGACATAGATGCCAAGCAGGAGAGGTCCCAACACCAAACCCTGGGGTAGTCCACTGGTAACTGGTCTCTTTGTGATGGTAGGTTCCCTGTTTTGATCCTATGTTCTATATGTGAGCCAGCTGGCAATCCAGTGGGTGACGTAGGAGTTTATTCACAGTTTATTTAGCTTTTGTACTATACCTGAGTGGGGGGTTTTGTCAAAAGCTTTGACTAGGTTGAAGTATGTGGTCTGTACCATTTTATCTTCCTTCACTGCTTTGGTGACCTTTTCAAAAAGTCCACTAGGCTGATTAAGCATGACCTGTCTTTGATAAATCCAAATGGAGATGGCCCCAATGTATTGAGGTTCCTTATGTCTTTACTGATTAGTTTCATGACCCAACCAACCATTCTTGTCATAGGTGGCTCTACTGTAAGACATACAGATGTGTATCACACCAGGGTGAGCAAGGAAAGAGTAACGGTCCATTGCTTGTCTGTTGCAAGATCATGCATGCACTCAAGTCCTTGAACAAAAAGTACCAGTATGACTCTGTCATAGTTAATGCCACTGTCAATGACTTGAGGTGTACCTCCCTGGATTATAAGGAGAGAGAGACATGATGGAGCGCTCAGACTGTGTATCAAAGGCAGGCATAAGCCTAGCATTTTTGGTTCATAGGTAAGTACTAGGCTAGCTTCTATTGCAGGTCATTATAAGCTTAGCAAATGTCCGTAAAGTTGAGACTCAAACCCTGCAATATGTGTCTATTAGGCAAACACCTTAACTGTTATGGCAACCCCCCTCCCTCAACTAGGGAAATACTGGGCAATCAGTCTGCAGACTACTACACGCCTAGCCAACAAGACAGTTACTAAAGACAAGGATCAAACCTTGTACCTTGTGCTTGTGAGGCAAACACCTTAACCATTAAGCCAGCTCCCAACCCATTAAGCAGCATTCTACCTTCTCCAAGGATGATGCTGTGATATGAGCAAAAAATGACTTCAATAATTGGCTTACTTTTTGGTATCATTTAAAGGGGGTCCACTATTTGTCAGCCTGGGAAGATATGATCAATAGATCATGCTGCTTCACCAGGGATGGCCTGTATCTGTCATCTCTAACATTTTGACTATTTGCAAAGACATTGCCCACTCCAATAGTGCATTTTTTAAGCAATGCCAACCTGATAAACCTACCAACATAACAAAACAAGCAAAGGTAAATATGAAGGTGTTAGTGATCAATGCTAGGAGCTTAAACAAGAAACTCCACTCCCAACAAGCACTTCTCTCCCTGCAAGACACTGACACCTATGTAGTGACTGAGACATGGTTTAAAATAGTGGAGAGCACCCCAGCAATTCAAGACTATAATGCCTTCCACACATAGGTTCATAGGTGTGTACTAGGCTAATGACCCTGGAGCCTTTACAAGCCTAGCCCATAGACGTGCCCTGCCATCGTGCCACCTGACGTTAGTTCCCAGTGCCTCTATCAAGTAGAGCCACTGGAGTGATCTCTGGGGTGAACTTTCTATTTCCCATCAAGATTTCTCTTGAAGAGGGCCAGTGAGGTGCTCTGCTTGACATGTATGGCAAGTCTATTCCAGGGCATGGGCAGTCTCTAGGTTATGAACCTGTCACGCCAGCATGTTCTGTTGATTGTGGTAATGAGGTTGATGTCTCTAGAGTGTGCGGTGGGAAGGATTGGAATTTCTTTAGATGTAGCATTTCTAACAGAGCTGGGTCAGACATGGATTTGTAAGTCAAGCAGAGATTGCCTCTTAGTAGACAATATGAGACAGAGAGTATCTGGAGTTTTTTGAGTCTGTCCATGTAGGACATGTGTTTAAGACAGAGGATCCTCTTTGTGAGGTACTTTTGTGGCCTTTCCAGCTGTTGCATGTTTCTAGTGAGGTACATGCCAAATGGGCCATTATACTCGATGATTGGCTTAATGAGGGAAGAGTAGAGAGAGATGATGACCTCCTTCTTCCTCGATGCAAAACCCTTGGTAATGAGATGTGCCACACAGAAGGACTTTCTGACCACAGTGGCAATGTGGTGGTCAAAGGAGAAGTTGCTGTCAACCTGTGTCCCCAGATCTCTTATAATGCCTACAGTGTTCAGTAGGCTCCCATCGATGTGGTAATTAGTGGGAACTGAGTTTTTCCCAAAGGGGATGATGACACATTTTTTTGGCATTAAGGTTAAGGCCATGGTTTCAACAATAGTCATTGGTCTCAGTGAGGCCTTTCTGTTGGATATCTACATCACTTGGGGAGTTAATAATGGCTCCCAGCTTGCAGTCTTCTGTGAATTTGGTCAGCCAGTGTCCTTCTGTGTTGGCCTGGACTTCTGAGAAGTAGATACCAAACAGGAGAGGACCCAGGACCAATCCCTGTGGAACTCCACTCATGACTGGTCAGAAATCTGACTTGGAGTTTGCTACGTTTACACTATGGGTTTTATCTGTGAGCCAATTTGCAACCCACTTAGTGATATAGGGGTTGATGCCTAGTTTGGTGAGTTTATCAATAATTCCTGAGTGGGGAATGGTATCAAAGGCCTTGACCAGATTGAGGTAGGCTGTATGAACTCCCTTACCTTCATCCACAACTCTGGTGACTGACTCAAAGAAGCCAACCAGGTTGAGCAGGCATGATCTATTTTTCACAAACTGAGTGGGATCTAGAGTTTGGAGATTCCTGTTAATTAGGTCTATGATGATGCGCTCCATAGCCTTACATATCAGACTCGTCAGGCTAATGGGGCGATAATTCCCAGGGTCTGTAGTCCCTCCCCCTTTATGGAGAGGGATGACTGTAGCAGTGTGCAATTCAGTAGGGACAAAGCCTGAGGTGAGGCTGTGATTAAACAGGACACACAGATGTAGTGGCAGTTCACTTTGTAGTTCATGTAGAACACATCCAGGGATATTGTTGGGTCCCATGGAAGCTGTATTTTTGGCCTTGGACAATGCAGCTTTATCCTGTGCTGCAGTAATGCTGGGTGCCTGGCATTCCTCCAATATTGTGATTGGTCCTTTAGGGGGAGAGAGAGGGGTAAAGTTGGCACTGAATCTGTCAGCCAGTATGTTGGCAATATCTGTTGACTCAGTATAGGAGGTACCATTGTGCAGTAACTCAGAGCAAACATGGGTATTGCCATGGAGATTCTTGATATAACAATAGAAGGCATTGTGTTTGTTTTTAGTGTCTGCCACAATTCTGCCTTCATAGCTGGCTTTAGAGGTTTTGATGAGGGATCTCAACTTTTTGTTGAGTCTAATAAGGAGGTTTTCCAGTCTTGGGACTTCAACTTTTTCTGCAACAGTTTCTTTCTTCTATTGTAGAGTTTATTAATGGCAGAGGACCACCAGATTGGCTTCCTTTTTTTGGAGGAGAGTGTCTTGATTCTGTTGGGTATGGCTAGTTCCATACATTTATGTATGTGTCCGTACAGTGCATTGGTGTATGATTCAGCAATCATGCATCTATTTTCCATTGGCATGGCTGCCGTGAAGTTAGCCACCTCTGTTTTTTGGAGCCCAAAGTCAGCTTTGGAGAAGTTTTTCATGCTGGTTACCTTTGTGGGGGGGGGGGGGGTTGAGATGTGGATTTCCATGGTGATTAGTTTGTGGTCGGGTATAACTAGGGAGGAATTGACTATTGATGTAGAGCAATGGTTGCCCATGTTAGTAATAACCAGGTCAAGGATGTTGCTTCCTCTAGTGGAGGTATGAATCAGCTGGCCCAAGGTATTGGAACTGATGAATTCCAGAAAGCATTGGGCCAGTGTATTGGTGCAGGAGTAGTTTTCCCATTTGATGGAGGGGTAGTTGAAGTCACCTAGTATGAGAGTGTTGGGTTAGACCCTAATAATTTAAACTAGCTACTGCACAGGAGGGGAAAAAGGTAGAGATGTATCAGTGTACATTCAGAAGACACTCACATTAAGACTGGTAAAACTGCATGATGCATAGAGCTTCTTCATGTGCAAATAACCCTCCGAAAGGTCCGATACCATATCTTAGCTAGCTATAGTACTCTCTATATGACTCAGCAAAGCCACAATGCCTATCTACAGGAACTGGAGCCACTCATCATTAAACCTAATACCATTTTCCTAGGTGATCTAAACTACTTTTTAGTTATGTTAGTTATGTTTGTAATCTCAGAAATATGACACAGCACTACTCTGAGCTGATTGTGAATGACGTTACATACACTGAGGCTGAAGATATAACAAATCTACAATCCCAATAAATTACCCCTCTCTCCCTTCCATCTGTCCTATAAGATATACCTGAAAGCGACTCGCCTCCAACTATCACACAAGACCAAGTCAGCTACAAATACTGCATTGATGGGTCCTGATAATATCCCTCGATGCATCTTAAATAGCATGAAGCACAATTTAGTGATTATCCTGACAATGTCGTTCAGCCTCAACCTCCATAGAGGTTTTGTACCGAGTGAAAGGAGAAGAGCTGCAGTCATTCCCCTGCATACGGCAGGACCCTCCACAGACCCAGACGTTTACAGACCCATAAGGCTGACCAGCATCGTTTGCAAAACCACAGAAAGACTTATAATAGGGTCATAGGTAAGTACTAGGCTAGCTGACCTGTCAGGTGATTTTAAGCCTAGCCACTATAACTTTCTGTACTCAAACTAGCCTATTCCGTTTGGTTATAGACTGGCCTTATCCATCCCGTTCTATGGTTGGTAATTATATATTACCCCTAATGAGAATAACTGGGATCATACCACGCAGATAATCTGAGGGGACCAGTGCACGGAATAAAGCATTTAGGAGCTGCATTTGTCCATTAATAGTACAGGGGGCAATCCTGGTATAAAATTTTTGCTTCCCATCCATAGATCTAAGTTGCATTTGAAAATGGACAGGGATGAACTTTATTTTATGTGGATGGGGAGTCTGTTCCATAGCAGTGGTATCCTCTGCGACATACACCTGTCTCTCTGAACTGTTCTGCTGATGTTGCAGAAGAGGTTTAATCCCCAGACTGAGTATTATTGATACCATTTGACTTGCTGATGTGCAGTAAATTCATCAGTAATGCATTGGAGGATGCCTTGTATGCCAGACACCGATCACCTCTTAGTCCATAGGATACTGAGTATAGTGAAAGGGCTTTGAGTTGGTCCAAGTAGGACATGTTATTTAGGCCTGTTATCCTTTTAGTAAGGCACCTCTGTGGGCATTCCAGTTGTCGCATGTGTCTAGACAGATACATGCCAAAGAGGGCATTATATTCAGTGACTGGCCTAATGAGGGATGAATAAAGTGGGACAATGACATCCCTAGATCTAGACACAATCCCTTTGTTTTAAGCTGTGCTATTTAGAAGGACTTTCCAACAATAACAGACACATGTTGATCAAAAGTTAGATCACCGACCTCATAAGTTCCCAATCCCCATATAAATGGATCAACTCTTGGGGTGTATTATCAATGTGGTACTTCCTTGGGGTAGAGGACTTTCCAAAGAATACAAAAACGCATTTTTTGGCATTTATTTTCTAAACCATGATTTTGACACCAGTTATTTATTTCAGACAAACCTTCCTGATGGCTAAGTCATGTGCTCCTAGTTTGCAGTTGTCTACAAACTTAGTTGGCAAGAGCCCTTTGGTATTGGTTTTTACTTCAGAAAAGTAGATGGCAAAAAGAGAAGTCTCAGCTCAGAACCCTGGGGGGGGACTCCACTGGTGACTGGTCTCTTTGTGGAGGTAACATGCCCTATTTTGTTTATCTGCTTCCTATCTGTGGGCCAGTTGGCAATCCAGAGGGTGACATATGGGTTTATTCCCAGTTTATTTAGCTTTTTAATTATGCATGAGTGAGGTATTGTGTCAAAAGCTTTGGCCAGTTCGAGGTATGCAGTGTGTACTGTTTTGCCTACACCCATTGCTTTGATGGCCTTTTCAAAAAATTCACCAGTTTGAGTAAGCATGCCCTGCCCTTGATGAATTCAAACTGAGATGGGTCTAGTGTTTGGAGGTTCCATATGTCCTGATGGATTAATTCCATGATAAGTCATGGTTTTGCATATCAGGTGGATCAGGCTTATAGGTCTGTAACTGCCTGGGTCTGTGGAAGGTCCTTCCTTATGCAGGGGAATGACTGTAGCTGTTTTCTGTTCACTTGGTACAAAACTTGTATGGAGTTTAAGACCGTACAATGTTATTAGGAGTGTGGCTAAATTGTGCTTCATGCTATTTTAGATGCATCCAGGGATGTTGTCAAGACCCATCAAATCAGTATTTTACTTTTGATAACACTTGTAGATGGAGGGTAGAGAGGGGTAAAGTTAGAGATAAATTTATAAGCCAATAGCTTAGCTATATCTTCAGCCTCAGTGCAGGTAACATCATTCACAATCAGCTCATCGCATTGCTAAATTCTTCTTTTGAGATTACAACACAACTGAAAATGCCTTGTTATTATCTTTGGCTTGGGCAGCTACTTTAGCCTCAAATTTGGCTTTGGTGGATTTTATTAAGCTCCTGAGTTATTTGTTCATTTCAGTGACAAGGGCTCTACCATTCTAGGAATTACTCTTCTTACTTTTGGTCAAAATTATTTATCTTTTATTATAAAGGTTGTCGAAATTATGGTTCCACTATGTGGGTTTGTTTCTGCAGTTTGCCCTGCACTTTTTCCTATAGGGTACTGGTGCACCTATGCAGCTGTTTCCATGCTGGTATAGTGTAGTGTTGTACATTTCCATTTATTCACTGGAGTTAACTGAGATTTGTAGGGATTTGAAGCTGGCCAATTTATCACGTAGGAGTAGATAGTTTGTCTTAAACGAAATTTCTAAAGGTACCTTAGGTGGAAGGATCCCTGGTTTCTGGTTTCAGTTGTGTTTCGAAGGAGAGTGCTTTATGGTCAGACCTAACAAGCTATACATAGATACACATATGTATGTATGTATGTATGTATGTATGTATGTATGTATGTATGTATGTATTCCATAACCCATGGAGAAGTCAACTTGTGATTCTGAAAAAAAAGCCAGTGCAGCAAATCAAAAATCAGCTGATTGCGCATATCATCTTTTTTCCAGTGCAAGATTAAGGTGCAGTGGGAAACAGGGAATTTACCCTTTCCCTATAGTAATGTGGTATACATAATTAGTGGGGGAAGTAGACTTTGCCTTTCTTTCAATCTTTGTGATTTGATGTATTGTGTATTCAAATCTTTGTGATTCAAACTGTTATGAGTGTATGATGGATGCCCAAAGTTTCAATACTTCAAGTATCTGTCATAGACTCCTCTACATATCTAAAATGATAGATAGATATAGATAAATAAGACATCTATATCTATAGCTATCTATCTGTCTATCTATCTATCTATCTATCTATCTATCTATCTATCTATCTATCTATCTACCTATCTACCTATATAGCCATACTTATATATCTAGCTATATTTATATACATATATATATATATATATATATATATATATATATATATATATATATATATATCTATATATCAAACAAACCGGAGACTCTACTGATAAATCTGTACAACAAAAAAACAAAATCAGTCTGTGGGAGACCGCAACCACACCAGTTTATTATAAACATCAGTAAAATACCAGAACAACGTTTTCGTCAGCTTAATTCCCCTGACTTCTTCAGATACACTGAGGAATTACTCATCTGTGTTTATATACTATGCTGTGGTCAATTAAGACCATTATTTAATTGAAATTTAAAGCAGTAAAACCTATTTCACTTATAAAGACTACTGAACCAAAATCTATGTGTATTATACACGAAATGTATATGTATATAAAAGCATAAATATACATAAAAAGTATATAATATACTAAAATATATTAATTCTTGATATAAAGAATAAAATTTATACTGTATTCCACTATATATATATATATATATATATATATATATATATATATATACGGAGAGAGAGAGAGAGAGAGGTCTCATATATATATATATATATATATATATATATATATATTTATAAATAAATACATCACTCTCTCCTTTTTTTTAATTTTCCACAATGTGCCCAGTAATGACTCCTTCTGCAATTCATACAGAGTTACATGTATTGGTAACGTATCTAAATGTGATTGTAGACTCTTTTTTTTATAAGACCCATTGCTCCTGCTACTATTGGAACTATCTGGGTATCCTTCTTCCACACTGCTCTCATTTCTGCTTGCAAATCCTGATATTTTATGACTTTTTGTCTCTCTGTATGCAGGACACTGTAGTCACCGGGTATGATGATTTCAATGCTCAATGCTACTTTTGTCTTATAGGTTCATAGGTTCATAGATATGTACTAGGATAATGGCCCTGGAGCCTTTACAAGACTAGCCCATAGGATTACCCTGGCATTGTGCCACCTGACCTTATTTCCCAGTGCCTCTGTCAAGTAGAGCCACTGGAGTGATCCCTGGGGTGAATTCTCTATTTCCCATCCACTCATCAAGATTTCTCTTGAAGCGGGCCAGTGACGTGCTCTGCTTTACATGTATGGGAAGTCTATTCCATAGCATGGGCAGTCTTTGGATTATGAACCTGTCCCTCCAGCATGTTCTGTTGATTGTGGTAATGAGGTTGAGGTCTCTGGAGCATATGGTGTGCAGGGCTTGGGATTTCTTTAGATGTAGCATTTCTAACAGAGCTGGGTCAGACATGGCTTTGTAAGTCAAACAGAGATTGCCTCTAAATAAGCAATATGAGACAAAGAATAGTTGGAGTTTTTTGAGTCTGTCCATATAGGACAAGTTTTTAACTCTTTGTGAGGTACTTTTGTGGCCTCTCCAGTTGTTGCAGGTGTCTAGTGAGGTACATGCCAAATGGGGCATTATACTTGATGACTGGCCTAATGATGGAAGAGTAGAGGGAAATGATGACCTCTTTCTTCCTGGATGCAAAACCCTTAGTAATGAGATGTGCCACATAGAAGGACTTTCTGACTACAGTGGCAATGTGGTAGTCAAAAGAGAGGTTGCTGTCAACCTGTGTTCCCAGATCTCTTATAATGCCTTCTGTGTTCAGTGGGCTACCATCAATGTGGTAATTCATGGGAATCTGTTTTTTCCCCAAAGAGGATGATGACACATTTTTTGGCACTGAGCTTAAGGCCATGGTTCTGACACTGGTCTTTGGTCTCAGCGAGGCGTTTCTGTAGGATGTCAACATCACTTGGGATTTAATAATAGCTCCCAACTTGCAATTGTCTGTGAACATTGTCAGCCAGAGTCCCTTTGTGTTGGCCTGGACTTCAGAGAAGTAGATACCAAACAGGAGAGGACCCAGGACCAAACCCTGTGGGACTCCACTCGTGATTGGTCAGCAGTCTGACTTGAAGTCAGCTACTTTCACACTGTGGGTTCTATCTGTGAGCCAGTTTGTAACCCACCTAGTGATATAGGGGTTGATGCCTAGCTTAGTGAGTTTTTCTATGATTCCTGAGTGGGGAATGGTATCAAAGGCCTTGGTCAGATCAAGGTAGGCTGTATGAACCACCTTGCCTTCATCCACAGCTCTGGTGACTGACTCAAAGAAGCCGACCAAATTGAGCAGGCATAATCTACCCTTCACAAAATCAAACTGTGTGGGATCCAGAGTTTGGAGATTCCCTATATCTTTGTTTATTAGGTCCATGATGATGCAAGCATTCCATAGCTTTGCATATCAGACTCATCAGGCTAATAAGGCAATAGTTCCCAGGGTCTGTAGTCATTCCCTCTTTGTGGAACCATTTGGTAGGACAAAGCCTGAGGGGAGGCTGTGATTGAACAGGGCACACTGGTGAGGTGCCTGTTCACTCTGTAGTTCATGTAGAACACAGCCAGGCTATTGTCAGGTCCCATAGAAGCTATATTATTGGCCTTGGACAGTGCTGTTTTAAACTGTGCAGCAGTAATGCTGGGTGCCTGCCAATCTACTAATATTGTGATTGGTCCTTTGGGGGGGTGAGAGGGGTAACGTTGGCACTGAATCTGTTGGCCAGTATATTGGCAATATCTGTTGGCTCGGTATAGGAGGTACCATTGTGCAGTAACTCAGAGCAAATTTGGGTATTGCCATGGAGATTCTTTACATAACTATAGAAAGCGTTGTGGTTGTCTTTACTATCTGCTGCAATTCTGTTTTCATAGCTAGCTTTAGAGGATTTGATGAGGGATCTCAATGTTTTGTTGAGGCTGATGAGGGAGTTGTTTCAGTCTTGAGACTTCACCTTATTCCGCATCAGTTTCCTCCTTCTTTTGTAGAGTTTGTTTATGGCAGGGGACCACCAGATTGGCTTCCTTTTTTTGGAGGATGAAAGCACTTAATCATTTGTACACAACTTGGATTTTTATATAACAGCTTGGTTTGATGTGCTTTATAATTTGTTCGCTGTGTCGCTGAATAAAGTGGCTGTATTATTGCTTCACCGGGACTGTACCTTTTGGATTATTTGGTGTCATCTTAACATTTCCACTATCTCGGATGCTCACATGGGATTTAATTTCACATTTTTCTGAAAAGTAAGGTCTTGCTGTGGCCGTTCTTAAAGTGTGTACTTCCTCCAAGGTTTTCCTCACATACATTTACTTATAACCTCTTGCCATCAAGTTATCAGTTAATCTATCCATCTCTTTATGATATTCCCTTGTGTCCAGATTCAGCCTTGATATTCTCAGACCTTGGCCTCTAACTATATTATCAAAACTATATCTAGGGTGCATACTTCTACGATGTAATAATTTATTATGATAGCATTGTTTCTTGTGTATTCCTGTGTTAATGTTCCCCTCTTCAATTTCTATGTGTTCCTCTAAGAAATCAATAGCATAAAGAGATGATTTGATATCAAATTTAAGAAATATGGTGGTATTTTGTATATATTTATCAAGGCCATTGAAGGTGTCTTCTGTCCCTGTCCATATTAGAAATATTTCATCAACAAAACATTGATAAAAAGGTATACATTTACTATAATCATAATTCTCTAAAATGTGTTGCTTCTCCCAAATAGCCATTACCATGTTGGCGTAGCTATTGGCACATGGTGTGCCTGTACCTACACCATCTAACTGTAAGTAGCATTTTCCATTAAATACAAAGATATTGTTGGACAAAAATATATTCATAAAAGTGGCTATTATTTGAATCAGCTTGTTATAATAGCTACTATATTGTCGTAAGTATCGAGTGATAGACCTTATTCCTTCTTCATTAGGAATTATAGTAAATAAAGACCTTACATCCATAATGATAAGGTACATATTACTTGTGTCCTGGCTGTTATTTTGAAATTGATATAAATCCTGTAGAAATTGTTTTGTATCCCTTGAAATATATTTGTTAGTGTTTAATACTGGATGTAAATGCTTCTCTATATAAATTGAGAATGGCTCAGTGAGCCAATCAGCCCCATCTACTGTAGGTATTAGCAGTGGTTTTATCGGGTCCTTATGTATTTTAGGAATTTAACCAATCGCTTGTTTAGTACAGCGATTGGCTGAATAGAAATATAATTATGCTCTACTGGCTGGAAAGAATCATCTCTGATTTATGCAATTATTAGTTGATACTGCTGGATATTATTAGAAGAGTTAGCTTAACTGTTACTAAGGAGATGTTTAAAAGGTGTTACATAGCCAATAATCATTGTTGAGCAAATTTTTGACAATGTGTTCTATAAAGTGGCTTTGAGGCATCTGAACAACTCAGCAATCTGATGATAGGTTGTATATAGGCTTGTGAGGCATTTACAGGCTGCTATATACCTTGGTACTGTTTTGGCCTAGAAAAAACTCCCCTTTTTATATGTTATTGCTGATTTAATTAAATCAATAAGATGATTATCTTAAAAACATCCCACAGAACCTTCTGATATGAAGGTGACTTACTATATAGAATGGTATAAGAAGTTATGTCTTACCATAACGTTCCATGTTAGTTGTCTTCTTCTCGCCTTCTTTCTTGCTGGATGGGTTCAGAGCCGATCCTCGGCTCTGACTCGGCCTATACTATAGCTCGAGAGCTATTTTTAATGGCTCGAGGCAGCCCTTTATCCCACAATACCATGCGCTAACTCCCCAGATCTCGTTTGGAAGCTAAGGCATAGTATAAACAACAATCTTATAATATAAAAATTATAACCCTCTGTATTAGAAGATTACCTGATAGTAACACTAAGGATACCAGGAAAAGGCACAACATATAGTATCCCCAAAAAGGAAGGACTCAATCTCGAGTCTGTCCAGGCTAGGGGGCAGGAGGGAGGGGCCTTAAGAAGGCGAGAAGAAGACAACTAACATGGAATGTTATGGTAAGACATAACTTCTTAATGTTAAGTTGTCATTCTCGCCTTCATTCTTGCTTGATGGGACAGCGTCCCTAGCATCTTAGTCCTGGGTGGCTCAATTGAACAGACTCCTGATTACAGTGGAACCAAAATCAGCTCTATTTCTGGAGGCTAAGTCAAGTTTGTAATGAGCAATAAAAGTATGTTTGGAAGCCCATGTAGCCGCTGCACAAATGGCATCCAGTGGTAACCTTGCTTGAAAAGCTGTTGAAGTTGATAGAGCCCTAGTTGAATGAGCCTTAGGCCTAGAGGGAAGTTGTCTGTGCCTCAACTCATAGACCAAGGTAATAACAGATGTCAGCCATCTGGAAAGGGTGACTTCCAAAACCGGAAGCCCTTTCTTACCTGCCGCATAAGAGATAAAGAGCTGATCTGATTTTCTGAATTGTTTTGTCCTGTCTAGGTAATACCGTAATTGGTGATGAACATCTAACGAATGTAATTTTTGTTCAGCTCTGTTGGTATAGTCTGGGAAAAAGACAGGTAAATCAATAGAATGATTTAAATTTGCTTCCGATAGCACTTTTGGAAGGAAGGAAGGGTTTGTTCTGAGAGTTACCCTGTCTTTATGGAAAGCCAAATAAGGAGGATGGACAGACAAGGCTTGGAGTTCTGAGACCCTTCTGGCAGATGTTATAGCTACTAAAAACAGCGTTTTCCAAGAAAGTAGTTTAAGGGAACAAGAAGCTGCAGGTTCAAAAGGGGGCAGAATTAATGAGGATAGAACTAAATTCAAGTCCCATTGTGGAGGTGGATCTTTTACTGGAGGTCTGAGCAAAAAGATGCCCTTGAGAAAAGCTTTACAGAGTTTGTGAGACATAATATTTGCTTCTGAGAGTCCAACATGAAAATTAGCAATGGCCGCTAATTGTACTCTGATAGTGTCCGATGAAGATCCAGAATGAAAAAGCTCTGCCAGAAAGTCCAAAACCTCATGAATGGGTGCATGAAAGGGATCTAAGGACCTATTTTGTGCCCAGAATGAAAAACTTCCATTTACTGGCATAAGTCTTCCTAGTATTGGACTTATGGGAGGCCAGAATTATATCACGGACAGGAGGAGAGATGAGGGGAAGCCTGGCTATGGCTGGAAGTGGAGCAACCAAGCTGTGAGGTTGATGGAATGTAGAGACTGATGCAGCTTGCCCGTGAAGTGGGCCACTAGATCTGGAAGGGGTTCCAGATGCCAAGGTTGTTCCAGTAGGTATTTGTGCAGGAACGGGAACCAAACTTGTCGAGGCCAAAACCGGGCAATGAGGATCATTTTGGATCTCAATGTGATTGCCTTCTGAATTAATTGCGGGATCAACGGAAAAGGAGGAAAAGCATAGAGAAGACCCCGGGGCCAAACATGAACAAGAGCGTCTCTGAGGGGTTGGCCTGGCAGAGGAAAAAGTGTGAAGAAGTCGAGGCACTTGCTGTTTTGGGGAGTTGCGAAAAGGTCGCAGCAAGACTGGCCCCACTTCCGAAAGATTCCGTCTGCTACCGCTTGATTTAGAGACCACTCGTGAGGCATGAGGATAGTTCTGCTCAATCTGTCTGCTATGACGTTGGACTTCCCGGGGATGTGCGTTGCTATCAGAAACCGTTGAGATGAAATCACCCATTGCCAAAGTCTGAGTGCTTCTCGACAGAGGGGATAGGACTTTGTTCCACCCTGCTTGTTTATGTACCACACTACAGACATATTATCCGTCTGAATTGCTATAGTCCCCGTGGGAAGAGAGCTCTGAAGGGCTTGCGACGTCAAAAGCACTGCCCTCATCTCCAGGACATTTATGTGCAGGTGGCATTCTGACTGTTGCCAAGTGCCCTGGGCCGTCCTGTCCTGATAATGGCCCCCCCACTCGATCAGGGAGGCATCCGTTGTGACAGTGGCAACTGGAAGGGGGAGAACAAAGGGTCTGCCCTGAAAAAGCTGAGGGGAAACCATCCACCATGAGAGATGTTTCTTGCAAGATGGGGTTATCCAAATGTTGTGGGTCATTGGTAGCTGTTGAAAAGACCACTGAGAAAAGAGCATCCACTGAAGGAGCCTCATGTGGAAGTGGGCTAATGGAAGTAGAAGTATTGCCGCCACCATGAGGCCCAATACTTTCAATACTCGGTTGACCTGGACTTTATTGGGCTGAAACAGGGTCTGAACATTCCGCCTTATGTCTGCCACTCTCTGGGGTGGTAGTGTTGCAGACATTTCTGTGGTGTTTAATACGGTACCTATAAAGTTTATACATTGACAAGGCAACAAGAAGGACTTTGCAAAATTTATAGAAATACCCAGACTGTTGCAAAGCTGAATAGTGTAATCCCTGGCCATTATGAGATCCTGTTTGGTGGTAGCAGAAATGAGCCAGTTGTCTAAGTATGGAAACACCTGGAATCCTTTCTGTCTCAGGTGAGCCGTGACCACTGCCAAACATTTGGTGAACACCTGGGGGGGCAGGGCTCTGAATTGAAAATGACTGACTCCCAGCCGGAAGCGGAGAAACCTCCTGGAGCGTCTGTGTATCTTTATGTGGTAGTACGCATCCTGGAGGTCTAACAAGCACATCCAGTTGTCTCTGCCCAAAAAGGGTAGAATGGACTGCAGTGTTACCATCTGAAATTTTGTCTTTAGCACAGATTTGTTTAACCTGCTGAGATCCAAAATAGGTCTCCAGTCTCCTGTCTTTTTTGGTACCAAAAAGAACCTGGTGTAAATTCCGGACCCTAGCTGATCTGCTGGAACTGCCTGGATGACTCTTTTTGCTAATAGCTTTTCTATTTCTAGCTGAGCCTGACCCCTTTGTGCGGGTGGTACATCTGGTAGGGGTTTTGGCAGGTTACCGGGGGGATGGTAAAGGGGATTTTGTAACCCTCGGATATGATCTTCTGTACCCATGTGTCTTGGGAGAGGGATTGCCATGCTTCCGGGTACAGAGATAATCTTCCCCCGACTGCCTCCGAAGGCAGACAGTCGGGCAGCTTCTCAGGGATGCTGAAAGGGTTGATCAGGAAAAGATTCCCTGGAACCCTGGTTCTCAGGACCCCTCTGCCCCTGGGGCGGCGTCTGTTGTTATTTCCCCCTCTGCCTCTAGGGAGAAAATCACCATGTACGGCTGGTGTGACTCCCTGTGGTTTGCGGAACCACATCTTTCCCCCCTTCTGTCCCTTAGGATAAGGTCTAGAAGGCGTGGAAAAACGGACTCCCATGGCAGAGAGATTTTTACCATCTTGCTCACATCTGGTGAGGGTATTCTTCACGTGAGGTCCGAACAATTCCGAACCATCAAAGGGGGTGTTAGTGAAGGACGCCTTGAAGGGATCAGCAAAGTTACAGAGCTGCATCCAAGAATGACGTCTTAATGCAACGCCTGTACCAGCGGCCCTACTCGCTCCATCGGCTGCATAAGAAATTAGCCGCATGGAGGAGTTAACAATGGAGTTCAGGGTAGCCAGCTGAGAGTTTATTTTGTCCTTAAACCCCACAGCAGAAGGATCGTGTACTTTTTCACCCAGCTCTTTGAGCAAGTCTCTTTGAAGAAGGGTGAAATGACATAAATAGTTCAGCGATCACATAGAAAAGGTCGCTGAAGCAAAGGTCCGCTTGCCATACCTGTCCATGGTCCTAGACTCCTTGTTAGGAGGATGAACAGATACAGAAGGATCAGCCAATTCCTTCTTAGTGGCTGCTGCTACCACCATAGCATCAACTGAAACGCCTTTGGTGAGAAAGGATTTATCATCTGGTGCAGAAATAAATTTAGAAGGCCTCCTAGGGGTAGGTTCCATTGAATCAGGAGCTGCCCACGCCTTTCTATGCCACTACCTCCATTAGTGGGTCGAAAGGGGGAGACACCCAGGAGGTGGAAGGGCGAGATCCAAAAGCGTCCAGGTAAACCGACTCGTCCTCGGAAGGTTTAAGAGTGGACCAATTCCCCCTCTGTCTTAGGATTTCCAGGATGTCTGAAAAGGAGACATCCTCAGAGGGGGATCTGGGGGAACCTTCCGACTCATCCAAGTTGGTGTCCAACATGACAGACTCGGGGGTGTCCATGTGCTTCCTCTTGCACTTTCTTTTCCTAGGGGGTTCCCCTGAAACTTCAGGGGAGCCCTCAGAAGAGGAGGAGACACCCAAAGTGGGTACCCCACGCTGTGGATCTCTGCTGACAGGTGCAAGAGAATGGCCAGAGACCATAACAGGCACTATGGAGGGAAGAGCTGCAGAACTTAACCTTGAAGTGGACAGTGGGCCAAGCACACTCCTCATCACCTCGAAGGCTCCCCTATCAGACACCAAAGGTAGCACCGGCTCCGAAGAGTCCGGGGCCACCTCCGGAGCTGACAGAGAAGGCTCCGAGAATGATGTCGGGGCCGAACTAATCAGAGCCGAAGCTCCGAGAGGGAGAGCGGGGTCAGACAAGGGTCCGATGCCACTCGCCCCCTCAGAGCCGACAATGAAGTCTCGGCGTCCGGACCTCTCCATGGACGGAACCAATGAAGAGGTCGGAGCCGACGACACCTGAGCCGAAGGAGGAAGTATTGGCTCCGACGTAGGCAAGGTCACGGTTCCGAGAAACTCCGGCTCCGAGGTCGAGTGATGAGTCAGAGGAGGAATAGATAATTGTATCGAAGGAGCCACAGTCTGGTGAGATGGGCTCTGGAGCATTTGGGCCAGTGCCTGAGATTTTATGAGTCTACTGACCACCCTCTTGATGTCATAGTCAGAAAGCCTCGATGACCTCGATGAATGAGTCCTATAACTTCACTCCGACAAGAGAGGGGATTTTGGAGCCGATCTAATGGACTCTAGGGAGGGGGACCTAGAGCGCTTGCACACTGGGGTCGGCTCCGATGATGGTTTCGGAGCAGAAACCACTTTGCTCGCCTCGGAGCCAGCCAGAATCGAGGTCAGAGCCATCTCAACAACACCAGCCCTCGACTCAGAAGCTGGAGCCGAGGGTTTGGCAGTTTTTGATGACTTCCCCGAACCAGACATGGACAGGGAGTCATCAGACTTTAACAAGCCCCTAAGAATAAGCTTGTTACGCCTCTCCTGCAGGACTCTTGAACTAAGTCCGTGACAAACGGAACAAGAGTCCTGCAGGTGTAAAGGCCCCAAGCAATAGACACTAGAAGTGTGACCGTCTGTCAGAGACATTTTCTGACAGCACGAGTCACACTTCTTGAATCCCGAGACCTTAGTGTCTTTGGACATAATTCTAAGCACAGTAAAAACACAGTCAGTCCACACACACATTCAACTTAAAATTAGAAAAGTTAAGGGTACTGACTAAACCCACACACACACAGACACTGTAAGGGGTGGGGAAACTAACGTAAAGCCCGTAGGCCCAAGATAAAAAAATTAACTAAATAAGGGAAGAAGGGCTACAAGAGAAAGGGACCCGAGAATAAGATACTCAGAAGGGACCTAGACAAAGATAACTACTGGGAAAAAACTACCTGAAAACTAGTTCAATTAAGTAAAACTCCTTACTAACCTGAGCCGGTAAAAAAGACAACCTCGTAGCGAAGCGGCAAACGAGATCTGGGGAGTTAGCGCATGGTATTGTGGGATATAGGGCTGCCTTGAGCCAGTAAAAATAGCTCTCGAGCTATAGTATAGGCCAAGTCGGAGCCGAGGATCGGCTCCGAACCCATCCAGCAAGAATGAAGGTGAGAATGACAACTTAACATTAAGCATTAGCAGCATATTTTAATAGTGAAACTAGTTAAAAAGATTTGTACATGCTTCTATGTAATAGACCCAAGTGATTTTGATAGCCTGTCTTCCAAAAAGATGCATTTGATTAGAGCATACTTCATAACCAATACAAAGTTTAAAATAAACCTTGTAGCCAATCGCTGGTTTAGTACAGCAATTGGCAGAATAGAGATATAATTAGTGTCTGTTGGTTGGAAGAGATTTGTCTCTGACTCACACAATTATCAGTTTATGTTGGAGATTATTATAATAGTTAGCTGAAATGTCATTAAGGAGATGTTCAAAAGATGTCACAAGGTCAATTGTTGAGTGATCTTCTGACATTGTGTTCTATAGATTGGCTTTGAGCTGTCTGATTGACTTAGCAACCCAATGGTAGGTTGCATCTGGGTATGAGAGGCAGTTACTGGCCAAAGAACGTTTTGGTATTGTTTCGATTGTGATAAAATCTCTTGTTTTCATATGTCATCGCTGATCCAAGCAAAGTGATAAGGCCATCGTCTCATAACCATCCTACAGATTTTTTTAATATGAAGGTGATTTAGTATCTAGAATGGGGCAGGTACTAGTGATACATTTTAATAGTTAAACTTATTAAAAGATCTGTTTGCACCCGTGTTTTTTAGAACCCAAATTTTAGGATGCACCCAGTATGAGTGGCTTTTGATTGGTCATACAATTATTCCTTTCCCCGTATAGATGAACATTCATTTAACTAAGTATGCCCTTTAGTTCATAAGAAATAAAATGAGTTCTCTTATCCAGTAGTAGTTGGAAATGGACCCTATTAGCCTATCATAGAAGAGACTTTCTATTGGTGTTTGTGTGAAATTCTTTGCTCCCATTTGTTAAAGTTCACAGGGAATAGAGCTAGTCATGTTATCCAATAGTATTTGGAAAGAGATTTTCTTAGCCTATCATACAAGAGACTTCTTTATTGGTGTTTATGTGAAAGCTGTTCTATAAGATTAGCTGTCGTAAGATATTTTAAAGCAAGTTATTGAAGTATAGGTGTTCAGCCTTTACATGGGATAGATATGAGAGAGATAATCCCATCAGAAAAGAAGGGCTTTAGCAATGATGCATCTGTGGGTATATTCTGACTAAGAAGCTTAAAGCGCTCATTGTGTCATCATATATTATACTTATATATAAGGCAAATATTATATTTTGAGAGGTATATTTTTTAAAACAGTTGTATAATAAGAAGCATTTTAATGTGGTTAAGACCAAACCCAAAAATGTTCTTATCTTATGGATTTAGTTAACCTTTAGCTTGAGGATAAGCACACTACATATTTTTAAGTACGTAATGAATACCAGCCAATCATATTATGGATAACATCTATCCATTGTGTACCTAATCAATCGTGTCACTGTGAATAGTGCCTATTGATTGGATGCTAGATTTCAGTTCCTATTTCAATAGGACAAGATTGTGTATAACTTCATGTGATTGGAAGACTGGGAAATCATGTTCAATTATTATGCACACTTAATTTTAAATTGTTTTTTAATTGTTTTTTGAAGTTTATTACATGTTTTGTCTAATTGTTTTAAGTATATAAGGATGTGTTTTTCAGTGTGACTTTTGATGGTCTGAAGAAGAGTTGAGAAAGCACTTCTGAGATAATAGAAGTTTTACTTTTTAACCTGGCTATGTGTCAACTTGCTAGTATTTGTTTTATAGCAGTAGTAATTTTTTCATTTGGTTTTACTAACGAGCCATTAATCCAAGCTGCTGGTATAATATTTTGGCATTTTCTATTCATGTTAGTTATACACAAGCCAGTGAGCATAGCTGAGGGATTTACACAAGTGGAATTACAATCCAAATAATAGGGAGATCCATTCAGATTCTATGGAATCCAACAACACTAATAGAGAAGTGGAACGTAATGGAAACATTTCCAAATGGTTTAATGATATGTTAAGATTGGAAGATAGTCCTCTGCTATACTTCACCACCATGAGACAGATGAATGTTGAGCACACTGAAGGTATAGAGTTTGATTTGTTCAAAAATTATATGTATAAAATGGAAGAAGAACTGTATAGATACAAGAGATATCAGATACAATGACTACATCTGGAGGCATGTCTTAAGTTCCAAGTTGCACCCAGAGGACTGCGTATCTTCAGTATGCCTACTTATGGTGAACACCATCCAGAACTATTAAAATCATGGCAACAAATAAACCTGGATGCTATCAATAATTATATGAAGCTGCTGATAAAGTTTTCATGATGGAAGAAAGTAGGTTAGTAGACTGTATAACAGCACATCAATCTAACCTATATGACCAATTTCCACATAAGCTTGTTGACAGTAGAATTACGGAGCTAATAGACACAGTGGCTTTGTTTGAGGAAGAATCAATTTCAAATAAAAGCAAAAACACTGGAGAGGGATATATGGATTTTAAGAATGGCCATGTATTTGCATGGCCCAGAGTACAAGGAACAAGACTGGGTATGGCCAAGAATGACAATACCTTTAATAAGAATATGTCATTTGGCAATAAACTTGTTAATAACACACCAGTGATAGCTGAAGACATAGGTTATGGACAAGATTGTGTGAATGAACAGACTCTTCTCGATATAACAACAGAGAGATATGAGATAAGAGATACAACTTCAAAATATTCTTTTACATTGGAGGAACAACCAGTGGTGAGACCTAAAGGTCGTGGGCCTACTACATCTATCCAAGAAGAACAGTTTTTTTTAAACTACCTTTACCAATAAATAAGAAGGAATTAAAATATCAGAATCGCTCAAGAAGTTGAGGAGGAGAAAAGAGAAAGTATACAAGTGACAATGGCCCCACTCAGACTATCAAGAGAATGTGGAAAGTGGGGGAAATCATTAGTATGGAACATATCCAAATATCAACTTACATCAGATGAAGTTTCAATTTTAGAAAAAAGACTGTCCTTTATACCATCCTACCCATCAGATATTGCTAATGTTATACTTGATCTGACATTGTTTTATGTAATTGTATGTTTAAGATCAATTATGGAGCCTCACAAATTTATATAAGTATTTGCAAAAAACCTAGCACCCTGGTTCCAGTGCTACATCCATTTTTAGATGCTTTCTTAAGAATTTGTACCAATGAAATTCATGATCTGTATAATAATAGAGATAAGAAGATCAGTAGGTATAGAAATATTACATTTAATGAAATGAAAACACTGAACTTATTATCTAATAACAGACATATAGTTATTAAACTCACAGATAAAGATGGCCCTACAGTAGTCATGGACAGAGCTTATTATGATCAAATTATGATGGATATGTTGACAGATACAAATATGTTGATTACATTACAGTATGTAAAGGATATACAAAAGAAAATACAGCAAACAATAGAAACATTGTTAGCCCTAAGGGAGATAACTGTAAATCTAGCTGAATATTTTAAGATAGAACATCCTACTGTACCAGTTATTCAAGGAACCCTAAAATACATAATGACCGAATAAAACTGTCCCTAAGACCTGTAGTGGATGAGGTTGGTTCAGTCACTGAGCAATTCTCAATTTATATAGAGAAGCATTTATGTCCAGTATTAAACACTAACCAATATATTTTAAAGGATACAAAACAATGTCTACAGGATTTATATACATTTCAAAATAACAGCCAGGACACACATAATATGTACATTATCACTGTGGACACAAGGTCCTTATTTACTATAATTCCTAATGAATAAGAAATTAGGTCTATCACTCGATACAATATAGTAGGTATGATAACAAGCTCATTCAAAGAATAGCCACTTATATGAATATAGTTTTGTCCAACAATGTCTTTGTATTTAATGGAAAATACTACTTACAATTAGATGGCATATCTACAGGTACAGCATGTGCCAATAGCTATGCCAACATGGTAATGGCTATTTGGGAGAAGCAACACATTTTAGAGAATTATGATTATAGTAAATGTATACCTTTTTATCGATGTTTTGTTGATGACATATTTCTAATATGGACAGGGACAGAAGAAGCCTTCAATGGCTTTGATAAATATATACAAAATACTACCACATTTCTTAAATTTGATATCTAATCATCTCTTCATGCTATTGATTTCTTAGACATACACATAGAAATTGAAGAGGGGAACATTAACACAGGAATACACAGGAAACAATGCTATCATAATAAATTATTACATCGTAGAAGTATGCACCCTAGATATATTTTTGATAACATACTTAGATGCTAAGGTATGAGAATATCAAGGCTGAATCTGGACACAAGGGAATATCATAAAGAGATGGATAGATTAACAGATAAATTGATGGCCAGAGCTTATAATGAAATGGATGTGAGGAAACATTGGAGGAAGTACACACTTTAAGAACAACCACAGCAAGACATTATTTTTCAGAAAAATGTGAAATTAAATCCCATGCAAGAATCCGAGATAGTGGAAATGTTAACATGAGTATATTTTACACTAATAATGGAAGAGATATTGTTAGTACTATACAGAATCATTGGAATATTTTGAGTAGTTATGATAGAATTAAAGAAGTTGTAGGAGACAAACTACAGGTAAGATACAAAAAAATCTATTAAAAGAATTTTATGTCATAGGAATATAGTTTCAACTGGAAGTGATGTAAATAGACAAATGAAAACTCATCCTTGTGGCAAATGCCCTTATTGCCCTTATATAAACAGTGCAGACAGTTTTGTACCTCCTATTAGCAAAAAAGAGTACAAGTTTAAAGTAAAGGCAGACTGTAATAGCACCAATATTATATATTTAGCACAATGCACATTATGTGAGTCATTTTATGTAGAAAAAGCTAATAGGCACTTGAGATATAGAATCAGAGAGCACCTGTATAGTATTCGAACTAGTGACCACACTAATGCCTTATTTAAACATATATGTAATACTACACTAGCCCATAAATTTAATTTTAAGGTCATAAAGGTTTTTTATCATAATCAACGTTTGGTTGATATAAGGAATATTACGGAGACCCATGAAACCCGGTGGATCAATAAATTACATGCAGATGGAGAAAAAGGTCTTAATGGTAATATTCACGTGAAACCTGTACTTAAAACAAGAAGACTATTTAAATGACAGATATTTCATACCCAGCTATAAAAACAGAATAGGAACATTGGAATACACATTATAAGTGTAACAGTGAAGAAAGTTATAATGTGCTCTATAAATGTAATAATGAAGTATTTCAAAGAACTATTATATTGATAGTGAGCACAAGAAATAATTAACATTTATTGTTACACTTGTATTTAATAATATGTGGTATTGGAAATGTTTATATTCATTATTTCATCTCTACCAGGTATTTCATATAGAGTGTTATCTTTTACTTAGGAGGATGATATTTCTGCCTAAAAATGGCAACACTTTAAAACTACGTCTCTATGTTGGATTAAGTTACAGTTTTATCTGTATATAAAGGCTGCAGTGAACAATATGCTCAGTCTATAGTTTAAGCCTTTTGGTTTGGTAGAATGATAGTGTTAGTAAATATTTTTGCTACCTTTCATCGTGCCACCTGTTCAGGTATCATTGATATGTATATAACTGTGATGTTAGACATATTCACCACTGGTTTCATCCATTCATTATTAGCCATTTACTTTGGATTTGGATAGATTTGGTACATAGATTTTTTTAAAAAGTAATTGGTCACTAGTTGGTACTGTTGAATGCTATCAGTGGGCATATTGGATTGTTTTCTAGTTGTTTTTTAGTGAAGAAGGTCGGTTCTTGGATATATGGAATGTTGAGGTCCTGTTGATCAGATGTGCATGTTGTGGTTCCTAGGTTGATGGTTGTTTTGTTAGGAAGTATTTTATTTAATTACTGGGTCCATGGGTGATGATGCTGCCCTTTATTCCGCAGGTGCAGGTGATGGACTTCACTGTTGAAATAGTTGAACCCAGGGATTCATGAAACAACAGTTTCCATGCAGGAACAGTGTAGTCACTCCTGCATGGAATATGACCACAGAGCGATTCAGAAAACAGCTGATCTGACATGCACGAGCCTGCTGACACTGTTCCTGCACGGAAAGCTGTGCAGAATGCTAATTATCTCATTTGCTGGTGAAAAACATGCAAATTAAGTCAATTATTGATTCATGAAGCAGGCAGGCATCCTTACAGGAATAGCGCTAGTTGAAGAAATGTGTTCAGTTACTAACTGAACACATTTCTGCAAATAGCAAAACAGAGGCATGACAGCTCAAATAAAAGCATGTATTATAAACTTTAGACATACCAATGGCCAAATATATGGCCATTGTCATGGGAAAGTGTTTAATTTAAAAAAAAAATCTAATTTTTTTTGGCCGATCTCAGACGTTTAAGCATAGGATAGCAGCAATCAAACGGGATTGTGCCGAAAAAAAAAAAAACAGTAAAACATAATTTTAGGGGTAATCTGCATTTTGCTATTATAGTCAATGACATGCAGAATCAAAACACTAACAGGGAACACTGGTTGTCAAGGGGAAAGGCTCCATGTCAGAGTAGTAACTATGAACTAAGGCAGTGGAGTATGCACATGAGAGGAAATTTACTGAATCACAAAATATCTAAGTCCAAGCACTGCATCTAACTGTGTAGGTGCTATAACAGGAGAGTGTAGGCAGGAGGAGCAGATAACATGAAAAGGGAGGTGTGTTATGCTTGCTGTAAGAACACTGGACCTCCATTGCCCAGGTTTGTGCTTTTGTAAGCACAGCTAAGCAAGGGGGTGTGCCTGAGGCTGTAATGCCTTACACCATGAAATGAATAGCGTGTTCATATCCAGGGAGGGCCATTTCTGCTAAAATGTGTTTACCTTAGCTAAATGGGTGTGCCTGGCACACACTGGGACTTAAACAAAAAAACAGAAATAGCCGCACTGTTTACATTTAGGCAGTGGGTTTGCACACCGCACCTCGAGGCTTAAAAGGAGTGGCGATGAGAAGGGAGAAAAGAAGAAAAAAGGGAAATAGCAAAATACAGCCACACAAATACAAGTAAAATAGCTGGCAGGTGGAATGTCTCAAAGTCAGCCAATCATACAGGCAACATGTGCAGCACACCACTATAAACTATGCAAACAATTTCCTGTCTGTTTTTCCCACAAACTATGTACCATAGGTGTACACATATGGGGGAATTTTAACTGACAAAACTAGCAAAAAATGTTAGGGGCTGCTGTTGCTTTGATCTATCAGTATATGCAGGAGGCCGAGGGCACTGAGGAGGATAATACTGCCAACCAACTCAGACAGAGGATGAGAAGATGAGAAGAGTGTTCAGATCTAGGGCAACCTACCAAGGTCTACATGATCTGGAGATATTTGAGCACTACAGGGTGGACAGGGACATACTTTAGCAACTTGTTGAGCTGTGCCGGCCTTGCCTCAGACCCAAAACCAACACAGGTGAACCCAGCCCAGTGAATACCAAGGTATGTGTAGCCTTAAGAATACTAGCTACAGGTACTTTCCAAAGACCAACTGGGAATATCATGGGGGTTTCACAGGCATCTGCGTCCAGGATACTCCACCAGTTCCTGGATGCCATGCAACCACGTGCCGTTGAGCACATTTACTTCCCCTGCACCCGTGAGAAGAGGACCAGAAATATGCATCTCTTTCACCATGTAGCAGAATACCCGGAGGTACTGGGTACCATAGACTGCACGCACATCCACATCAAAGCACCAGCCAGTGACCAGGGTAGGGTCTATCTAAACTGCAAGGAGTTCCACTCCATCAACTGCCAGGTTTTGTGCAATGCCTAGGGCATTATCATGAATATGTGTGTTGGCAGCCCTGGAAGCGAGCATGACTCCCACATCTGGCATTCATCACAGTTGTACCAGGCATTTGCCAATGGGGACATCCCATATGGCCATTTGGTGGGGGATGCTGGCTATGCACTAGAGCCATGGCTGATGACACCCATCAAAAATGCACACATACCCACACAAGAATGATATAATGAGGCATACACAAAAACCAGGAACATTATAGAGTGTGTGTTTGAGATGCAAAAGTCACAGTTCTGCTGCCTTGACATATCCGGTGGAGCCTTGCAGTACTGTCCAGCCACATGTGCACACATGTTCATACTATGTGCCATGCTACACAATATGATCCTGCAGAAACAGCTGCAGCAGGAACAAAACGGGGAAGGGCCACACAGCCCCCCACCATTGCCAAAGTCTCCACAGGCACAGAGGGACTCAGAGGAGGAACATCTTGAGCCTGCCCCAGTAGACAGACGGATGGCATGCCCAGTATGCCCTGTCCTTGGCAAAGAGGCAATGCATAGCAAATGCACTGACACTGTAGGGCCCAAGGGACTGATATCTCTCTCTGACTTGCACACACAGTAAAAGGGATGCCAAATATCACACCACCTATACCTTACCATGTATAGGCAGTGTACTGCATGCATCCAACATAGTCAGCCCTCAAGCACCGCCCTCACAAATGCCTCAGGCACAAGGTAAGTCAGTCTTCTTAACAATAAATGAATGGAGTAGAATGTTCTGATAGCATATCTGTGGTATTGATGCAAGCATGCAAGGGAATAGGGTGGCTTAGTGGGATAGCAGCAGACAACTGACAGCTATGTAGGACAGCAGGAAGTGTATGCCATGTACTGGCTTACCCACACTATGCAGTACCACCCTAGTTGACAAATACCACTGCAGTATATGCGGTGAGTGCAGTATATGTGGTGAGCCAAATAACTGGGGGGGGTCATAGGTCACATGCATGGATGTCAACGTTGGGGTCTCATACCCCCAGCCTCACCTAGCAGATCAGCTGTAGAAAAACCATACAGAAATGTCTGGCAAAGTCCCCCACATGGCGACATCCATGAAATTTCCACCTACAGACGTACACAGTGATATTACAGGAGGTCTGGCAGTGGCAGCATGGGTCTTAAAGGTAAGAAGTCTGTAACTAAAACTGTTTATGCCCGAACAATCTGACCTGTGGTCAATATTGTTATGCCTGTAGTCTCAAAGATAGGGCACACCACTATGCTAAATGGGACCAAAATGTTAAGCAAATATCAACACAGTCTGTGGAAATGTGTATTTTGTACAGATGTGTCACCCGCCCCAACTATAGTCCCATAGAAATGCAGTAGCATGTCCCTTAGCCTTAATCAGCATCCAGCTGTCAATTAGAGTGATGGCTCAACATGAACAGAAACCAATTGTCAGTAACATCCAGTCAAACTACTGGTGCTATCCAGGGGTGTCCACTGCCGGCAACCTGGGAACATATGATCATCAGAATGCACTGCCTTGCTACAGATGGCCTGCATCTGTCACACCTGGCCTACATGCCTCTGGCCAATGCCCATGCCTCACCCACAATGCCCTGTTAGGGAGTGTCATGGGGTCCATAACACCAACATAACAGTTTACAAAATGCAAAGAAAGGCCAAGCTGCTAACTGCTATGAGCAAATCTGCCAACCTCAGAGAGCCAGAAATCTGGACAAAGCCATGAATAATGGGGTGATAAAGGTCCAAAGAGAAGGACACATTTGAAATGCCCCTCTAATAATGTTATAAAGTTGATGGAATGATTGTATTAGCATGAAATGTCTGAAGGGTATAATGTTTGAAACTGCAATGTCAACTGTCAGTAATATCTAACTTCAACCCTGAGTGACTTGCAAAACACTTTTACTTGAAAACTACACTCTTTTGGGTAACCAATCAGATATATGAGTCATGAATCTAGACATTCTGTGATACTCTGTACAGTCGACAGACAGGGCTAGGAGTCTAAACATGGGAATGCACTCATTGCAGGCAGTCCTAACCCTGGAAGATGGTGACATGTCTGTACCCCCAAAACCCTGGCCCACAGGCATGGGGAGTAACACACCCTTCCCTAATCACATCATCCTATGCAACATCCTGACTCCAAAATGTGTCCAGTCAAGCCAAATGAGGTGGGCCATACATATATGTGAGACACACACACCTCCAGGCTGGTCAAACAGTCAGACACACACAAGACCCTCCAAGTGCAGTCAGCCTTTGAGAAGATCCCTATGCAAAGTACTGTTAGCTATAGGCCAACATATTTGACCCAGGACACTCCCTCCATATATCTTATCCTCTACAAATCTATCTGGAGTCTGCCTGTCACACTGATTCTGCCTGACTTATATTACCCAACCGTGGATTTGAAATCAGACTATGCCAGAACAGAAATGCACTGAGATTTCACTATTGTAATATATCACCAAGGTGCTGGACCATTTCCACAGCTCCAGCAGTCAACTGGTTGTAGGCATACCTCTCAATGGGCTGGATTGTGCAAGAATGCCTAGCATTTGGCCCATAATATTGGTGTGTGCATCATCCATCTTGTATTCCTCTGGTAAATCACTGTGATGATCTGAGGAGGTATGACAGTGTCAAATGTCATATATGTCAGATGTCTGCCAAAACAAACCCTGTAACCCTAGCAACCCATACATTACTAAGAGAAATAGTCACAATCACAGTATGGTCCATTGTCTCCCCATTTTGATAGGCTATTTCCAGATATCCTGCATCAACAGGTTGAGAGGTATGGCTGTAGCACAAAACAAACTGGTCTGGAGTACAACAATCCCTGGAATGGAGTCCCACATTTACTATAGAAGGTCACACTGGGTATGCTCATACACTTAGAGAACTGTCAGTAGGATCTAGGAATTAACAGGCCTTTCCCATCCAGTGCACTTCCCATTGTCCTACTTTAGCAGTCCTGAAGATGTCTGTCACCACAGAAGTACCTTTTGTCAGGCCAAAGCCTTATAAGCTCTGTAGTACATGCGATAACTGCGTAACACTGTAGTACAAATAACTAGTTAGGTAGGAGTTCTAATCTCAGTCCTGGCAAATGTAAAAGAGTGTAAGTGTGTTTATAAGTTAAAGCTTTTGGGTCCATTCAAACCCAGTACACTTCATATTTTCCTTCTTTACCAGTCCTGCAAATAACAGTCATCTTAGAAGTCCCTTTCATCAAGATTCAGCTGTATAAGCTCGGTGGTGCATGTGATAACTGTGTAACACTACAGTACAAAATAACTAGTTAGGTAGGAGTTCTAATTCCAGTTCTGGCAAATGTGTGTATATATGTGTATTTTAAAGTATTTTGTGGCTTCTCTCACCCAGTACATCATCAATTGCCATACTTTGCAATGGCTGGTGATGTTCCTCACCTTAGAAGTACTTTTGGTCAACCTTCACCCTATAAGCTCTGTGGCACATGCGATAAATGCATAACACTGTAAGTAGCAATAAATATATAGGTAGGGGATCTAATTGCAGTCCTGGCCAGTGTGTGTGTGTGTGTGTGTGTGTGTGTGTGTGTGTGTGTGTGTGTGTGTGTGTGTGTGTGTGTGTGTGTGTGTGTGTGTGTGTGTGTGTGTGTGTGTGTGTGTGTATAAAAACAGTACCTTGTCTGTGGGGGGGGTTGTTGTGTTTGTGTAAGAACCATATCCACTGGGGCGGGTTTTGCTACTTTTTGATGTTGCCAACCCAGTACATGTTCCAGTGTCCACATTACAAGGCCCACTGTTGTCATCCACTGTAGAGGGATCTGTAGACACTCTGCAGCCCTATAAGCATTGAGCCATGTGCAATAACTATGTGACAGTATGGAATAGATAACAAGATAGGCAGCCCATTTAATGCTTGGATATCACTCCCCAATCAGAAATCATACACAAACACACTCAAGTAGGCAGCCACACGTACATCAGTAGGTGGCCTGAAAATTGGCTCACAGATAGACCTCACAGTGTGAAAGAGCAGACTCCATGTCAGACTGCTGAACAGTCATGAGTTGAGTCCCACAGGTTGTGGACCTGGATCCTCTCATGTTTGGAATCCACACCTATGAGGACCAGCCCAATACGAAGGTGCCTTGGCTGACAATGTTTGCAGATGACTACAAGGTGGGTGCTATTATTATCCCCCACATGAGGTTGACATAATTCACAAAGGCCTCTCTGAGACCTATGACTGTTGTTAGAACCCTGGACATAAGCTGTATACCAGATGATGTGCCACCATCCCCTTTGGGTACAACATGGTTACCATAAAGTAATACATTGATGGTAGTCCACTGAACACTGATGGTGGTATAAGGGAACTGGGAACACAGGTTGACAGTGAGTTCTCTGTTGACCACCACAGTGCCACTGTCTTCCAAACATCCTTCCATGTGTCACTTATCCTGACTAAGGGTGTTGAATCCGTGAAATAAAAGGACAGTGTTTCCCTATACTCTCCTCTCAGTAGGCCAATCAATGTATACTATGGCTCATTTACCATGTACTCCAATGGACACCTGCAACAACAGGAGAGGTTGCAAATGTACCTCACAAAGAGGATCTTAGGTACTACCCACTTGCCCCATATGGACAGACTCCAACAACTCCAGTGAATCTCTGTCTTATATTGGCTACTTAGGTATGATCTCTGCCTGACATACACAGCCATATCTGACCCAACCCTGTCAGGAATGCTACATCTAAAGAAACCAATCTGTCCACAAAACATACCCCAGATACCTCAACCCCATCCTCATAATCAACAGGACATGCTGGAGGGACAGATTCACAATTCAGAGACTGGCCACGCTATGGAATAGACATCACATACATGTCAAGCAGAGCACATCACTGGCCCTCTTCAAGATAAATGAGGAGGAGTGGATGGGGAATAGAATACCCACCCTGGGGATCACTCCAGTGACTATACTCAGTAGACAAACTGGGGAGTATCTTCAGGTGGCATGATGCCAGTGTATTCCCATGGGCTAGCTTTGTAAAGCCTCCATGGCCATTTGCCACATAAACACCTACGAATCTTTGAACCTATGGATCTCAGTACTGTCAAATGTGTGTGTGTGCATTAGTGTGTATAAAAGTGTTTGTAAGTGTGTTAACATGTGGGTGAAAGTAGTTGGCGGCCCGTCTCACCCAGTACAACTACCATTGCCATACATTACAAGTGCTGTAGATGTTATTCACTGTATAGGTACCTTGGGACACTCCCTAACCTATAAGCTCTGTGATGTGTACAGTAACTGCAAAACACTATAATATCAATAGCTACACAGCTAGGGTGTTCTAATATGAGTCCTTGGAAGTGTGTGTGTGTGTGTGTGTGTGTGTGTGTGTGTGTGTGTGTGTGTGTGTGTGTGTGTGTGTGTGTGTGTGTGTGTGTGTTTGTGTATATTATTGTGTGCAAGTGTGTATATATGTAGGTTACATTATTTTTTGGCCACTCTCACCCAGTGCATCGCCCATTGTCATAATTTGCAAGGCCTGGTGATGTCCCTCACCTTAGAAGTACCTCCATGGCATGTGCAATAAATGTGTAACAATAAATAGATAAGTACAGGTTCTCATCTCAGTTCTGGCAAATGTGTGTGTTTGTGTGATAGAATAAAGCAACCCCCTGCACGTATGGCAATTGCACAGCCTAAATATCAAATTGAAAAACAACAAAGTAAGCCAGCAAACTGTGACACTAAACAAACCCAATATTTATTAAATGTCAGCCATAAGAAAGGAAAAACAGATCAGTTTTGGCTAATATAGTTACATAGCCTTCCTCAGTGTTAACAGAAACAAAGAAAAAATTCCCTTTTATGCATGACATCAACCACAGAAAATATACTGATCGGTCAGATTATAGATGCTCAATAAGACCTGGTGGAAAAGTCCACCTAATTTAATTATCCACTTTTTTCCTTTGGTATCAATAATATTGTGCCATCCTGCTTTATTTAGTCTGTTGCCCTCAATTTTATCTATTACCATAAACCTAAAAGTGGCTGTAGAATGTACTAGGGAGTGTTTGTATAGTGCACTCGTGAACTTCCTAATCCTCATGTCGCTAATGTGTTCAGATACCCTTATTCGTAATGGTCTAGAGGTCTGACCCACATAGAATGCTGAACAACTGCATGTAGCCAGATAAATTATCCAATCACTACGGTAGTTAGTAAAAAAATGTAACATCAAAAACCTTACCTGAGTTCTGACTCGTGAAATGTTAGACCTGATAATGCTATTGCAGCGGCTACAGTGACCACAGGGGTAACAACCTGTAAGAATATCCCCCAATAGAGTAGTTGGTACACCAGTATCACCCGAACCTCTAGCTCCTCGTTTGTAGTGATTTCAATGGGACCCCAGATTTCTGCCTCTATGAAAAGAAAAACTGCATTTCTCCTGAAGGAATTGAGATAAGTTGTGACCTGCCAACAAAATATTCCAATGTCTCTGTACACTATTCATAAGTGTGTCTGTGTTCCTACCATATATGGTCACCAACATGATTTCAGACTTCTTACTCTCTTGTTTATCTTTATATTTCAATATGTCACCTCTAGCTAGTGTAGTAGCCCAATTACTAGCCATCAGTACATGTCCCATTTTATAGGCTTTTTCATGAAACTGCCTAGTAAGATTCTTCCTAAATTGTTCATAAGTAGAATCCCCTGAGCAAATTTGTCTCATTCTTATGAATTGCAACTTGGGGATGTTCTTAGCTATATGAGGTGGAGGATAACTAGATGTATGGAGAAGGGGATTATATTGTGGATATTTGCAAAATACCTCTGTTCATAAAGTGTGATTGGTATTTCTTGTAACTAGAACATCAAGATATGTTATTTGCTCCAGACTATAATTCACAGTAAATTGCAGGCCCCATTTGTTTTCATTAAGGTAGCCAACAAATTCCAACAAATAATCTACATCCAATCTCCAAACCATCTAGCAATCATCCAAAAACCTCCTCCAAATGTCCATTTCCACCAGGTAAATGTTATGTGCTTGATCATAAATCAAATGTTCCTCAACATAAGCCATGAAGAGGTCTGCATATATAGGGGCAAAGGAAGCCCCCATAGCTATACCCTTAATTTGCCAATAGCATTGTTCCTGGTAGAAAAAGACATTCTTTGTAAGGACATGTTCAGTAAGGCATAGCAAGACATTGATGAAACCAGATTGGTAAAGGTCGGATTTATACAGCCAATATTCTATGGCTTCCAGACCAGCCTCATGTGGTATACTGGTATATAATGCACAGACATCTAATGTACATAATAGCCAGCCCTGTTCCCATTGAGTTTCAGAGATAATTTGAAGAACCTCGGTGGTGTCCTTGATTCTTGCACAGACCCATTTTATTAGTGGCTGCAGGTATTTGGTGAGGAATTGTGACAGTGCCTCAGTGAGTGAATCTCTACCCGATACAATCGGTCTGCCGGGTGGGTTACAAGGGTCCTTATGAACCTTAGGTAAAAATAGATATATTGGTTCATGGAGTCCGATACCTTGAGATGATACATAGTGGAGTCAGAGATAATCCCCTCCTGCCTTGCAGATAGCAAAAAATCATCAATCTGTTTTTTGAATCTTAATGTTGGACCCAAAGGCATTTTCACATAATGTCGCCCATCTCTAAGTTGTTTCTGTGCCTCAATACCATATAGAGTCCAATTCATGACCACAACTGCCCCACCTTTGTCAGCAGAGAGAATTGCTAAATCTTTATTATTCTATAAATCATGTAAGGCCTCTAGTTCAGTCTTCGAGAGTTATTGGTCATATAACTCAACCCCCCCGGAATAGAAATGCAAGTCTTTCAATGCGCTAGTTTGAAACAATTGAACATTATGGTGCATGAGTGGTACAAATTTTGACTTATGATAAGTGAAAACTCTGTCCGAGTCACCATCAGTAGATCCTTGAAAGTGTAATCTTAAATTTACAAGTCTACAGAATGCTATTAAATCTTGAGCTAAGTGATCCTCAGAAATGAAGAAACCAGGAATGAAATTTAAGCCTTTATTAATTAGATTTATTTGTGTTGGAGACAAGGTCACATTAGAGATATTTAAAACATTGTTACATACATTCAGTTCTGAATCAATAATTTCAGCAACCCCTCCATGTTGTCTATTTTTTGAATGTTTTCTCCCTGCTCTTTTGTAGTAGGGCCTAAAGGGGCTGTGGTGTTGCTTCTTTTTGGTGTGGGTGAGTCTGAAACCTGCTGTATGTCCAAATCCGTGGCCGATGAGGTATCATCTGTACATGTCTCAGTACCTGCCGGACGTTTTTTAAGAATGGATCTGGGACGTTTCCTTTTGGTCACTCTAGTATTCCCTTCCTCAAACTTGACATGTTTGTTATAGCTAAATGGGTTTCCTCGTTCATAATCAGTTTTGTCATGCTGAAATTTGCAAACTTTTCTCTCTCGTAATTGTTGTTCCAAGTTAAGTAGGTCTTTACTAAGCTTGCTGAGACCAGTATTGTAAAAAGATTGCCCCTCATAAATTTTTATTTCTTCACATAGTTTGGTAATATCCACAATATCCCTATCTATAATTCTATCATGGTAACTAGCTAGTGCCTCCACAAAGGCCATGGATGTTTGTTGCTGTATAGTGACCCACTGCTTAGTCAATTCTGCATCAATGTCATTGACAAGTGGTTGCATCCTTACTCTCAACCCTCTTGGTGAAATACCTTTTGCCAAATATGCTTTGAACAGCCTAGAGTGCCAAACATTGGATCTCAAGGATCTCATACTTTTATTCAATTTTAAAAATAACATCTCACAGGCATTCTCTGGTCCTTCAATAATGGTTCTGATATTCCCTTGTTTACTGATACCAACACCAAACACCCCCAGATCTTCTCTATCAGTGGATAATCCCATTAATATTTTGGTTAAATCCATACTCAAAGGGTACATAAGCAAAGCTAACAAAATAAATATGGCCAAACTCCCACACTAAATAGTGGAGCTTCCAATTATATCTGGTTGGTGGAAAAGGGATCAATGAATTGTGGCTTAGTATTAAACACTTCTTTTAGTGGGTATAACACCCCTGACCAGTAATATCAACAAGCCAGTAAGTAAGATTCTAAATATGATAGTGGCCACCTCTGCATATCAGTCCATTCAAACAGAATTCTTGATCCTTACCACTAAATATGGACCATAATAGCCCTTGCCAAAACCTTCAAACCATATACATCAATTTGGCAATGCTACACCCATATAATCTTCATAAATTGAATAATATCCATTTAAACCCAAATTAATAACAGACGCTTAATTATAATACACATTTAAATAGCATATTCATCAATTAGGTGAACCATAATAGCCCTTGAAATGTATTCCCCATAAGCCAAAAAAAAAACATGTATATAAATCTCAGAACATGAAATAGAGTTGTCAAATGTTTATACTATGTTATTTTTGTATTGGCGTTCACCATAAAATGGTGAATGCACACCGCATTCCCTTCAATAAGGTAATTTGACTAAGCATTCAGTATCAAGAGCATACATGTCATATCTAGTTTGTCTTTTGTCTGTATTTTCGACATTAAATAACCAATTGAGATAAGTTATGTTTACTGTTACTACTCAATAGATATGACATGTATGCTCTTGATACTGAATTTTGTGTCTTTCGGCTTTTCCCGGTTAGGGGTCGCCACAGCGGAACTCCGGTCCACTAATGATTGGCAGTAGATTTTTACATGCTGGCTTGCCGGGCCTAACGCACAACCTTCAATGAAGGAAGGCCCATTCACGCATGTCGACACACAGAAGACGCTCTAACTGAGAATCGAACGGGCAACGTCTAACTGTGAGGCGACAACGCTACCGCAGCACCACCACCGCAGTTGCTCGATACTGAATGCTGAGTCAAATTACCTTATTGAAGGGAATGTGGTGTGCATTTGCCATTTTATGGTGAACACCAATACAAAAATAACTTGGTATAAACATATGACTAATCTATTTCATGTTCTGAGATTTATATACATTTGTTTGGCTTATGGGGTCATCTAGCTGAATATGGGTGTGCTATGTTAGACTACTCCGTAATTTCTGCCAAAGGGAAGTCCATTAAACTATATGAGGAAGGAGTATTTGAAGCAGGGTTACAATATATCCCGGTTGAAATGTGTTTATGTCCATGCAATGGGTGTTTCATTGTATAACATCTAATCATCAGGTTACTATTGTCAATGTGGGGAAATTTTGTTTATTTCTGTTAACAAATTGTTAGAAACTATGCTTATAGTCAACTATTAGGAGACTTGATATGTACACTGATGTCTATATGCTATCTAGTGCTTCTCCATATCGCTATTGAATGTTTATTTAAAATATTTGTGTGAAGGGAAGGCCTATCAGTACCTTGGGATACATACCAGTTTTTTCTGATATGTCTACTACTGTTTAATGTTTCCTTGTATATATATATATATATATATATATATATATATATATATATATATATACAAGCTTGTGTGTTGTGTTCCACTTTAATACAGGATTTCCCTATAAATAGGATTTGGGGGGAGCCACATCCCTCATCCACAACCCTGCATATATGTCTGATGTTATGTTCATTCTTTTTTTTCAAATATATTTTTATTGAATTTTTCAAACTTTTCAAACATACAAAGGAAAAATTGTAAGTCATTACAGGAAGCAGTAAAGTATAGGTATATATGTAACAATTAGTACAAAAACTATGCATTTATAAAACAGCAGTTATCTTACACGGAAACTTACATGTTAGAAGCCAATATAAGCAGTAAAGACCCCCAATAACCTATTACAGTCAAAGTCTAGGGATACAAATGGAAAGTGGCTTGGAAGGAAGAATATATGACTGTCTGAAGAAGAAAGAAAAGCAGTAAGGAGGGTATAACCATAAAAAACAACTATTTACATCATGTACTTCTATTTATACCATATTTACAACATATTTACACCATGGATGCCAGAGGATAACAAAATAATATAACGAAATATTTTGTAAAATCAAAAGTTATCATGTGATGGTAACAATGTTTAATGGTTATAGGGCCAGATATGATACTGATGGAGGATTTCCTGGAATGTAGTGTTAGTGACCCACATTTTGGAAGATTATTTAGTTTGGATTAGGTCAAAAAGTCTACACCAGTAATTCTGAAAATATTCTTTTTTCTTTTTGTTATTATTGCATAACTTATGTGCAGATATATATATTTGATTGCCATTAATGTAAAGTTTTCCCAAGTTATTGTTGAGGGATTGACCCAATTCTTGGCTATAAAATATTTGAGAAGAGCGCAGGCTGTAACACAGATGTGGCGATGGATACCCTTAAGAGATTTAGGAATTATATTTAAAATCATGGTTTGCCAAGAGAATGTGGTTTTTTCATATCCCATTTTTTCCAACTGAGTTCTGAGAGAACACCAAAGTTTGTAAATATTCTTACAGCTCTAAAAGATGTGAAGTATATCTACATGTGGGAGGGAACAGAACGGACAGGTTAGGTTTTTATTGTATCCGAATTTCAGTAAGACTGCTGGGGTATAGTAGGAATTGTTGTTTATCATAAGCTGGGTGTAAATTAGGTTTTTGAAGGAGGTTAGATTCAGGGTATTATTGATTGCTTCGCACTTAGACTCCATAGAAATTTATCCTTGTATACCATCCCAATATTTGGAAAATAGTAGTGAATGATCATACTTAATGCTTGACACAAGTTTATAGGCATTCAAAATCATTTTGTTCCGTAGGGAAAGTGATTTAATGATAGATTGTGATACTGTAATGTCTTGCTCCTTCACTCTATAGTTAGAGAATTTTTGTTTTATAAGTGAGCTAATTTGTCTTAAGATGGGATCATATTTGTTAGGAGCACCAAATAAAGTTTTGACCTCAGCAACATTTTTAGAGTTATAAAAGTGCCAAACTATGGCTTTCTTAAAAATATGGAAGTTTGTTAGATCGATCATTTTATTATTGATTTTTAAGTTAGGGTTTAGGTGAATAGGTTGGAGAAAGGGAATAGTATTGTGCAATTTTAAGGAGGTCATCATAGTTTGAAAGATGCAAATGATGTTCTTTAGTGTAGGCAAGATCTTGAACTTGTAGTCACTATCAGGTGCTAAAAAAGGGACAGCATATGGATTGAGTTTTAATGAATATATATAGTTGCACCAGATTTTGATCCAGGTTAGGTACCAAGATTCAGCAGAGGAATCATAACAGGCAATTTGAATTAGACGGCTAACATTAATGATGTGGTAATATAAATTAAAGTCCAGGAGACTTAAACCACCTTTGTTCTTTGGGGTAATTAGATTCCTGTATGATATTCTGGTTGATTTAGGGAACCATAAAAACTTTGAGATTGTGGTTTCGATTTTTCTGAAAAAAATTTTTGGAACGTTTAAGAAGATGGAGTTAAGATGAAAAAGGATTCTAGGCAAAATATTCATTTTAATGATAGCAGATTTTGATAGCAAAGAAAGATTGATGTTTTTCCATCTAGTTAGATCATTATTTATCTGATCCCAGACTCTATATAGGTTTGCTTTTATTCGTTCTTGGTGAGGGTGTGTGAAATTTATTCCTAGGTATTTAAGTGTATATTTGAAAGGAATGTCAGACAGAGGGAAGTAATATTCTAAGTGGTTTGCAGGGTTTAATGGAAAGATAGATGATTTTGCAGGGTTTAATTTATAATTAGCAGCCTCAGCAAAAAGATTAATAGAATTTCGAATTTTATAAAGATCGGTGTTGGGAAGCTCAAAATAGATGTTTAGGTCATCTGCAAACGCAGAATAATTTATATCAATGTTGAAGACTTTTGGGATATGGTGATAAGTCTTTTGTTTAACCCAGAGAAGGAAAGGTTCCAGATATAAATTGAAAAGATAAGGTGAGAGTGGGCAGCCCTGCCTAGTGCTATTGGTAATTTTAATAGGGCGTGATAAAGTTGTATTTATATACAGGGAAGTAGAGGCATTGTTATAAAGCATCTTAATAGTGTTGATAATAAGATCAGGAAAGTTAAAGAATTTCATGGTTATGTAAAGGAAGTTTAGATCAACATTATCAAAGGCTTTGGTAGCATCTAGGGTGAGTGCATAACGCGGGTGGTTATCACTTTTTAGAAACAACATTAATGTGTTTAAGGTAAGAGTATTGTCACACAGCTGCCTCTGTTTCATAAATCCCAACTGTTCAGGAGAAATGACTGTAGCTATAACTTTCTGAATTCTATTAGCAAAAATGGTAGATAAGATTTTGATGTCAACATTAATAAGGGTGATGGGCCTATAGCAGAGAGGGTTGGACTTGTCAGAGTTTGGTTTTGGGATGAATATTGTTTTCGAATTGTTCATATACTTATCAGTAATCCCTTTTGAGATGATATAATTATACATGGCAAGGAGAGTTTTAGAAAGGTGACGACTAAAACTTTTATAAAATTCTCCTGTAAAACCATCAGGACCTGGCGCTTTATTTGGTCTAAGTTTTTTAATAGCTAACATTATTTCATTCAGTGTTATGGGGCTGTTTAGAAGGGTGTTTTGCGCAAAGGATAATTTTGGAACAGATAGTTCATTTAGGAATTTTTTGTGCATTTCATTTGGGGTCTGGTTTTGGGGATTATAGATTTCAGTGAAGATATATACCAAAGAGTTAATAATATCTTCATTACTGTATAAGTTTTTCCCTTTGTATTTTATTTCATTAATATAGTTTGGTCCCTCTTTGATGTTTATGAGTCCAGCTAGTGTTCTGGAGGGGGTTTGGGCCCTTTCTGAATATCTGTGAAGGAGTTTGAGTTCTACCAAGGATTGATTTTGTAAGTGAAATGAGTAGATTTTGTATCTCATGTAATTTATTTTCCAGTTCAGGAGAAAAATTCTTTTGTAGTTGTGCATCAGTCCTCTTTTGCTCATTGTTGAGGTTATTGATGTACAATTTCTCTTTTTTTTTATAATAAGATGATTTTTGTATGAGTATTCCTCTGATGACCGCTTTGGCCGAAGCCCATTGGATATCTAAGGGGGTGGTGGATAAACAGGATTCTGCATCAAATTGTTTCAGATAATCATTAATTTCCTGCAGAACATCTTCTTTTTTAAGAATGTTACTGTTTAGTGGCCAAGTTGGACTATTACCATTGCGATTCAGGTGGTGAGTGGGATTAATACAAAGGGAGACATTTGAGTGGTCGGATATACATCTAGCCTTAAGGGCAAAGTTTGTAATTTTGTTTGAAAAGATATCAGAGACAAAAAATAATCAATTCTGGACCAGACTTTGTGCGAAGCCGAATAAAACATGAACTTATTTAGCTCTCTGTCATGGTCAAATATAAAGGGTCAACTAAGTTGAAGCTGTTTATCATATCCTGAATAGATGCAGTTACTTGCGAGGGCCGTTTCCTGTTTTTATTTGAACTATCATTCAAGGGGTCCATGAGTGCATTCCAGTCACCACCAATAATGAAAAGATGATTAGGAAATTGAAGTAGTAGATTATGTATTTCATAAAAGAATAAGTGCTGGTTTGTACAAGGGCTATATAGGTTTAAGAAAAGTAAAGGGGATTCTATCTGAGGGTATGAGCAGGAAAATAAACACCATCTACCATTCGGGTCAAATTTAGTATTTAGCACTTCGCCAGGAAAGGATTTTTTAATTATTATTACAGTGCCTTTTGATGCAAGACTATTCCCTGCTGATATCACAAGTTTAATCCAATTTCTTTTTTTAATATGATCCCATTGAACATTTGTCATATGGGTCTCCTGTAAAAAGATGATGTTAGCTTTATCCTGAAAAATCAGGTGCATAACTAGTTTTTTTTTTGGTTTCTTGAAGGCCATTTACATTTCAGGAATTCACACTAATCACCATAAATAGATTCAAAACGTAGATATATGCTAGGATAAACTAAGAATAAAGCCCTACTAGGGATGGTGCAATTAGTAAACACATTTGTTATATATGACAGAAAGAGTAATGTGGTAATAAATCGTATTCTGGCATCCATGCTCCTTACCATAATCCCCGTGCCTAACCACCTGTCTCCCTGAGTCATTTTTAAGAAAGTTCTAGATAGATACAAGTGATCTGTTTTTAAATATTTTCCCTTATGAAGAATAATACAAGAACAGAGCAGGGAGACATATAAACTAAGATCAATAGTCCAAGCACCAACAAACATTGGACAACTACACCACTATGCCACTTCCAAAAATGTTAAGGAATATTGAAAAACATGTGTACATAGAATGGACAGTTAAAGGCAAAGTGACATTCGAGTCAGGAGTTAAAAGAGATAATAAAACAATACCATCATAAGAACATAATACATCCAGCATTTTTTTAAATTATTGACTTCGAAAATTTCCATGTAAATAGGCAAGTGAGGTTGTGTTATGTTCATTACATGCCTCTGCCTGCATGACAGCCCAAAACATGTGTCTGGTGACTGCTGCTGTGGCACTTGCAACAGGGGCATGATGGGCTGCAATCTTCCTCTGAGCACCCCTGCCCATCTGCCTGTGTGGGAACTCACCAGCACTCTGGCTATGGCAAGTGCCTGCACCCTCACTTGCCATAGTCACCACAGTAACTTGTTCCATGCTACCACCCACCACCTGTCCATTTTTTGTGGCCACTGGTGATGGGGTATGTGTGGGCATTGTGACTGTGTGAGGGGATGGAGTTGACAATAGTGTGATGCCAACCAATGGCACAGATTCAGCCCCTGACAACCCCACCTGTGCCTCAATATGAGTATCATCACTCTGGACAGACCCTCAGCATCATGCAGTGCAGCCCTTTCCAATTAACGTTACTACTAATGTACACCTCTGGTATACGTAAGTGGTGTTAGAAGGTTATGGCCCTTCACCTAGCAAATACTGCATCCACGTAAATTATTGCTGTTCACCTGTATAGCACTGTGGCAACTCCTACAGGACATACCTCCCAATTTTACAGGGTTTTGCTGAATGTCTACATGTGTGGCTCATATGTTTGGTCTGCTCCTCATAATTCCTGTGTTTGTCTGATACATTACTGGGTTGACCTGTGGATTGGTGCCACTAATTAATGTCCTAATTTGAGGTCAGACTGCATAACCTGCAGTACATGTATGTTAAAACAAAGCCCATTACTCAAACAACTTCCCAAGCTTACAGTGGATATAGTAAGTATACACACACCTGTTAACATGCCAGGTTATTGTGATATATCACACGAGACCTCAGAAATCAGGTCATAACATTGCCATCATTTCATATGACATATAACCTGTGAAATCCAACTGATGAACATACACATCAGTTACAGATAACATATGGTAAATGAAATAGGTACAATAGGCTGGATGCATGAGTGTGTACACCCTTAATGTAATACTCTGTTAAAGCACCTTTTGATTTAATCACAGCATGCAGTCCTCTTGGGAAGGTGTCTATCAGCATGGCACATCTTGACATACCAGTGTTTGTACACTCTCCCTTGCAAAACACCTCCAACTATGTCAGATTGCAGGGGCATCCCCTGTGCACTGCCCTCTTCAGGTCACCCTGCATATACCCTATTGGATGTAGGTGTGGGCTCTGACTCAGCCAGTGCAGGACATTGCATGTGTTCTGGTGAACCCATCCTTTTGTTGATATGGATGTATGGTTTGGGTCATTGTTGTACGGAAAGGTGGAATTCCTCAACATCCACAGCTATGTGGCAGACACCAGAAGGATTGGAACCACAAGGGACCAGGGTTTGGAACTGTTCATAATCCCCTCTAACTTGGCTACAGCCCCAGTTCCAGCTTTTGAATAGCAACCCCAAAGCAGGACACTGCCACCACCATGCTTCACTATGGGGGTGTTGTTGTGATGGTGATGTGCAGTGGTGTTATTGCGCCAAACACACCTGTCAGAATTGTGGCTAAAGAGCTCAACCATGGTCCCATATTACTATAACACATTTTCCCACTTGGTTTTTGAAGACCTGATGTATTGTTTTCAGACTTTCACCATGCCTGGATATTGTTTAGTGTGAGAAACTTCTGCCATTTTCCAAGTCTACCCCATAGGCAGGACATATGGAGACCATGGAAGATTGTTGTGTCATGTAGTACACACCCAATACTTGCCAGAGATTCCTGCTACTTCTTCATTGCTGCTGTAGGGCTCCTGGTAGCCTCCCTGACCAGTTTTTGTCTTGTATTCTCATAGAATTTGGTGGGATGTCCACTCCTTCACAATGTCACTGTAGGCCCATGTTTTCACCACCTTTGATGATTGTCTGCATTGTGTTCCATGGTATGTGCAATGCTGTGGAAATGTTTTGCTACCCTTCTCCAGTTTGATGCATCTCATACATGTGGTCCCTTAGCAGCTTCATCAGCTCTATGTGAACCATGGCTGTTGCTGTAGCAGGAAACTGGGTATATGTTAGGATAATCCTGGTAGGACAACTGATTGTTATTTGCTGTTAATCAAAGAGTCTCTGTAATTGATGGCAGATGTGTACCCAATAAGATGTACTGCTGTAGTTATATTGAAATCCTGGTAGGACAACTGATTGTTATTTGCTGTTAATCAAAGAGTCTCTGTAATTAATGGCAGATGTGTACCCAATAAGATGTACTGCTGTACTTATATTGAAAGCTGCCTCAACACAGTAGTAGCTTCAGCCTGTGCACACATATGCATCTATGTTGTTGTACTATTGTTATGTGTCATTATTGTTCCCCTAACAGATTTGTTTGCTTTACAAATGAATTGTACAGGTTATAGGTCACATGAAAGTTTGACAGTATTTTGAACTTGTCTATTGTGCTCTTATTTTTGTATATCACAAATAGCTGGCATTCTAACAGGTGTGTACACCATTTATATGCACTGTATACCAGTAATTTATACAATATGACCCTAGTTTTGGGCCTTTGTCCCTCCATTTTGTCAGTCTTTATCCAGATGTCCTGCAATGACAGGTTGTGAGGTATGCTACAGATATGTGACATCTCCTGCAAATAGGCCCCTGTGATGACCACAGTGATGCAATGCAGTGAACACCACCACAGGTGAACATGCAGATATTGCCAAATGGCTGATTGTAACAGTGTGTGCATGGTCACATACATGACCTTAACTTGCCTGGGTACTGGTGAGCCACAACAGGAAAATCCCATACCTGCTGGGTTCAGGCTGCTGTTCCATGTGCATACCAGATGGACCTATGTAGTTATGAGGGAGAGGTATTGTCAGCTCATATTAGGCATTGGCACAAGATGAATGTTGTGTTTCTGCACAGGTACAGTGCACACTATGATATTACACAATTTGCTGTCCTTCACCATAGATGTGCACTTGTGTGCATTACTAAACACCACCCACTAATCCATTTTGCACTAACATATGCATCTAGAGACTCTGTAGAAGACAGTTTAAATGTTACCTCATTATATTGATGTGCACTTTGGCCTTACCTGGATGCTCCTTGCCTGTTGCCTGGCTGCCACCCACCTCCATATCTGCTGCTTGCTGTGTTTGAGGTTGTGTGGGGGCTACCCCAAGGTTGGCAAGAAGCATCTCTGTTACTGTAAGTGGGGCCTGTGTGGCTAGCCCCCACCGGTAGCAGTAAGGTCCCTCCTTACAGCAGCAGCCCTTTGCCGAGCACAATGTATCAGGTCAGTTGCTCTATGCCTGACCTGATCATATGTGCATCCATGGTGGTCCAAGATCTTCACTCTGTAGATGATCTCATCCCACAGGGCAGTCCGGTCCTGCAGATTTTGCCAGCTATGGCCAGAAAGGATGGCATAGTTTAAGATTACAGCTTCTGTGATGGCTGCTGTCTCCACATTGGTGTAAGGTGGCTGCAGCTGCATGGCACCTGGAAGACATAAACAAGAAAACACATCACAGGACCTCAGACATTGCCCAAAGTTCTTTACAGAGCTAGCACATGAATATGGACTATCATTAGCCACCACTTACAAACACATCATACCCCTGTAACTGGCAGCACTGTATGAACATGCATGTACTCCCGATCATGATGTGTCATGTTCCACCCATGAGGGCCAGTACATTGCGTAAACCACCATTCATCATTCACATTTTTGTAGAGGGATAACAGTGGCCGTGTTCCTTGCAGATGGGATGTCAATGGTGCACAGGCTTTGCTTACATACAGTGTGTAATGGAGCTGGAAGCATATGCCAGAGTTCATGTGGGATGCAGACAGGAATGTTATCAGGCCCCAAGGGGACTTGCTTTTGTTAACTTTGATTAGGTAGTTTGCACCTGATCCATGATGATGAGGGGAGGGGTGTGTGTGCTCTGCATAGCCACCTATACTGATGGTGAGCCAGGGGGATGATGTTTTCCCTAAACCTGTCTGCAGCAGGTTGAGTGTAGCTATGGTTTGTATGTTCTGTGATTGACCACCATTACAGGGTGGGTTGGGTTGTTGCCTCTGAGACTGCAGACATATGTGAAGATGGCCTTGTGATTCCCCTTAGTGGATGTGTCCAATTTGTACTCATAGTTAGCCTTACAGTAATCCACCTGTGACCTAATATGCTAATTCAGACAAAGGGTGACATGCTGCTCAGTTGGAGTCTGCTCCTACTTTGCCCTGTACAGCCAATATAGCATCACATTATGTGCTTTGTGCATTTCTGCTGTCCAGCAAAGGGGTTTACTCTACTTTGGTAGAGACAGATTTTACAAGTAAGGTATTGATGAGGCCATACAGATATGTGGGTGGTCATATATCTGTTTGTAGTAGGCATGGACACAGGGTCAGAACACAGTTGGCCACCTCTGCAATTTCAATGTGATACTCATGCTTATTATACTACCCATGTCTGTGTACTCATGTTTATTATACTACCCATGTCTGTGTACTCATGCTTATTATACTATCCATGTCTGTGTACTCATGCTTATTATACTACCCGTGTCTGTGCACTCATGCTTATTATACTACCCGTGTCTGTGTACTCATGTTTATTATACTACCCATGTCTGTGTACTCATGCTTATTATACTACCCATGTCTGTGTACTCATGCTTATTATACTACCTGTGTCTGTGTACTCATGCTTATTATACTACCTGTGTCTGTGTACTCATGTTTATTATACTACCCATGTCTGTGTACTCATGCTTATTATACTACCCATGTCTGTGTACTCATGCTTATTATACTACCCATGTCTGTGTACTCTTGCTTATTATACTACCCATGTCTGTGTACTCATGTTTATTATACTATCCATGTCTGTGTACTCATGCTTATTATACTACCCGTGTCTGTGTACTCATGCTTATTACACTACCCATGTCTGTGCACTCATGCTTATTGTACTACTCATGTCTGTGTACTCATGCTTATTATACCACCCGTGTCTGTGTACTCATGCTTATTATACTACCCGTGTCTGTGTACTCATGCTTATTATACTACCCATGTCTGTGTACTCATGCTTATTATACTACTCATGTCTGTGTACTCATGCTTATTATACTACCCATGTCTGTGTACTCATGCCTATTATACTACCCATGTATGTGTACTCATACTTATTATGCTACCCGTGTCTGTGTACTCATGTTTATTATACTACCTGTGTCTGTGTACTCATGCTCTTTATACTACCCATGTCTGTGTACTCATGCTTATTATACTACCCATGTCTGTGTACTCATGCTTATTATACTACCCGTGTCTGTGTACTCATGCTTATTATACTACCCGTGTCTGTGTACTCATGCTTATTATACTACCCATGTCTGTGTACTCATGGCTATTATACTACCCATGCCTGTGTACTCATGTTTATTATACTACCCATGTCTGTGTACTCATGCTTATTATACTACCCATGTCTGTGTACTCATGCTTATTATACTACCCATGTTTGTGTACTCATGCTTATTATACTACCCATGTCTGCGTACTCATGCTTATTATACTACCCATGTCTGTGTACTCATGCTTATTATACTATCCATGTCTGTATACTCATGCTTATTATACTACCCGTGTCTGTGTACTCATGCTTATTATACTACCCATGTCTGTGTCAGGGCAATGACACCACCAGTAGCTGTAGAGATGTAACTCTGTTGGATGCACAGAAACTAAGGTTACACACGCGTACAACATGTACACCTTATTTACCTGGTGTTTTGCATCCCATGTCAGTTGTTATGAGGCAGCCAGGTACACCTAAGCATACATACATATGCACAGGTAATACCTGCTATACATTTTTGTTCTATGTCAGTATGGCACACTGTAATTACAGTCTTGCTGCTCATTTAGTCATGCCAACCTGTTATGGCAGGACATCTCGAGGATACCGCATATACATGGTGGGCTATGGGCCAAAATTAGTGACACTTTCTTCTTATTGCTGTAACACACATATGTCATTTGATAGTGCAGTAGCCTTTGCATTCACAGACATACCCTGGAGGATGTCTGATGCTCATATGGCAGGCAGAGAGGAGAAAATCTAGGGGTGTGGTAGTGAGGGTAGGAACTGCTAATGTTGTGAGTATGACTAGTATGGGGATAGAGCTAGCTGATATGCTGGACAGAGGAAAGGTGGATATATTGCATGTGCTAGAGACCAGATGGAAGGGGTGTACAGCTGTGTGTATCAGAGTTGGGTACAGATAGTTATATCATGGTGTGTATGGCAGGGGAACTGGTGTAGGGGTTAACCCAAAGGAACATTATGCCAAGAGTGTTTGTGGAGATGATAAGAGTGTCGAGTAGAGTGATGTTTTGGAGGCTGGCAATTGATGGTGTAATGATGACAGTTGTTAGTACATATGCTCCGCTAATTGCGTGTGTGATGGATGAGACAAACGTACTTTGGTGTGGTTGGATGAAGTGGTAATGAGTGTACCCAAGGGTGAGAGAGTGGTGATTGGAGCAGATTTCAATGAAAATGTTGGTGAAGGGGACAGAGCGGATGCAGAAGTGATGGGTAGGTATGTTGTTAAGCAAAGGAATGTAGAAGGTGAGATGGTGGTGGAGTTTTCAATAGAGGTTGGACATGGTGGTGGTGAATACATAGTTTTACAAGACCAAGGGGCATAGAGTGACATATTAGAGTGGAGGAAGATGCACACAGGTGGATTATCTCTTATGTAGGTGGGCCTGTTTGAAGGGGATTGGTAACTGTAAAGTGGTGACAGGGGAAAGTGTAGTTAGGCAGTATGGAATGATAGTCTGTGGGATGATGTTGGTGATCAAGGTGAGGGGGAGGAGTGTGAGGGCAGCACCATGGATCAAATGATGGACACTGAGAAAGGGTGATTGTGAGGTTGAGTTCAGGGAAGAGTTAAGACAGACAGTGGGTGGCAGTGAAGACTTAACAAATATTTGGGTAACTACATCTGAGCTAGTAAGGGAGATGTGTAGAATGGGGCTTGGTGTAACATCTGCACAGAGGAAGGAGGACAAGGAGACCTGGTGGTGGCATGAAGAAGTACAGGGGAGTATCCAGAGAAAGAAGTTGGCCAAGGAGAAGTGGGATTGTCAGACAGATGAAGAAAGTAGACAGGTGTATAGGGAGATGGGGTGCATGGCAAAGAGAGTGGTGGCAAAGGCTGAGGATGGGGCATGTGAAGGGTTGTATGTAAGGTTGGACACCAAGGATGGAGAATAGGACCTGTACCAATTGGCTAGACAGAGGCACATAGTTAGGAAGGATGTGCAGCAAATAAGGCAGATAAAGGATAATGGTGGAAGTGTACTCACAAGAGAGGAGAGTGTGATGAGCAGGTGGAAACAGTACTTTGATGGGTTGTTAAATGAAGAGAATGAGAGAGAGAGAAGGTTGGATGATGTGGGTATGGTGAATCAGGACGTGAAACAGATTATCAAGGGGGAAGTAAGGATAGCTATGAAGAGGTTTAAGAATGAAAAGGCTATTGGTCCAGATGATATACCTGTGGAAGCATGGAGGTATTTAGGACAAATGGCAGTGTTCTTTTTAACCGGATTGTTTACTGTAATCTTGTAAAGTGAGAGGATGCATGAGGAGTGGATAAAATGTGTTTGGGTACTGATTATGAGAATAAGGGTGGTGTGCAGAGCTGTAGTAACTACAGAGGGATAACATTCATCAGTCACAGCATGAGATATTGGTAAAGGGTGGTGGAAGCTTGGTTAAGAAGGCAGGTGAGGATTACTAATCAGCAGTATGGCTTTATGCCAGGAAAGAGCAGTACAGATGCAATGTTTGCTCTGAGACTGTTGATGGGGACATACAGAGAATGTCAGAAGTAGCTGCATTGTGTCTTTGTGGACTTAAAGCCAGCATATGACAGGATGCCTAGAGTGGACTTGTGGTATTGTATGAGGTGGTCAGGAGTGGTGGAGGAATCCATAAGAATGCTACAGGATATGTACAAGGCTAGTGTGACAGTGGTAAGTTCTGCAGTGGGAGTGACAGGTGCATTTAAGGTGGAAGTGGAAGTACATCAGGGATCAGCTATGAGCTCTTTCTTATTTGCAGTGGTGATGGACAGCTTGACAGACATGATCAGACAGGAGTCCCGTAGAATGTGCTGTTTGCAGATGACATTGTGGTCTGTAGTGAGAGTAGGGAACAGGTTGAGAAGACCCTGGAGAGGTGGAGATATGGTCTAGAGAGGGGAGGAATGATGGTCAGCAAGACTAAGATTGAATATAACAAAAAACAAGCCAAATGGCTCAAAAACTTGTAAACAGTAATACAATTAAAAAAGTGAGCCACCAAGGCAGTATTTGTGTGAAACACTAGTTTATTTAACATTAAACAATGTCAAAGTAAAACCAACTAAGTGCTTTCACCAAGAAACATGAATTGGCTTCATCAGACTCACTCAATTATGACGCAACTTCCTTTATATACTCTAATTACTTAAGCAACTATTCATGATTTTGCTTGCATCAATGACATTACCCTGACTAAACTTAAAGGCATACTTCCCCTGAATATGTAATGTACACAATAACATTCTGTAAACCACAATAATAAGTACATTCAAGATAAAAATATTAGTAATAGTACTAATAATGAATATAATAATAATATAAAACATGCTTAAAAATAAACTTAAAAATTCAAAACAGTGATCTGTTTGTTGCAGTCAGGTAAGTGTTTTCACAGTTCACTTAAAATTAAACCTCTGCTGCCCTTTGCTTCAAAAAGAGAGCTATTGAACAATAATCATTTAAACCTGGCTTGCAACAAGCATTTAGTCTCAGTTGCCATTTAGTTTCTGTGGCTTCTAATTCTAATTCATCATCCCCATCCCTAGAGTCACCCTGTACTCTATCAATGACAAGGAATAAAAATCTCTTGTAGTTGGGACATTCTAGAGTATAAACATATAAAGCATTGTTCATTTTTTTTATTTTTAATGTCTTTAAGGTGCTTAGTAATGTGATCCTGTAGCCTTCTTTTGGTCTTGCCTACATAGAAACCAGGACATGATAAGCATGTAGCTAAATAAACCACCATAGTGGTGTTGCAATTGCACCTGCCCGGGCATCCTACAGTACATTAAAACTTCCTATAAAGACATTCGTACCATCATTTATATTTTTACAGGTCTTGCAAGTACCACATTTACACATCAATGACCTGTGCTTGCCTTGTTTTCTGTTGAAACTTTCAAGAATATTCTTTATATTACGCTCTCTACTGTACACAACCTTAGGTTTACCTTAGTACCTACCTATGAATATATATAGGAAATTCACCCCGGGGATCACTTCTGTGGTTCTGCTTGACAGGGGAACAGGAAAATAATGATTCAGCACAATACAGTACAATATGATACAGCACAGTGCAGTACAATACAATATAGAACAATGCAGTACAGTAAGATACAGCACAGTGCAGAATAATAAGATACAGCACAATGCAGTACAGCATGATACCACAGAGCAGTACAATATGATACATCACAATGCAGTACAATATGATACAGCACAATATAGTACAGTATGATACAGTACAGTGCAGTACAATAAGATACAGCACAACACAGTACAATATGATACAGCACACTGCAGTACAATATGATACAGTGCAATACAGTACAGTATGATACAGCACAATATAGTACAGTATGATACAGTACAGTGCAGTACAATAAGATACAGCATACTGCAGTACAATATGATAGAGTGCAATACAGTACAGTATGAAACAGCACAGAGCAATACAATATGATACAGCACACTGCAGTACAATATGATACAGCACAATGCAGTACAATATGGTACAGCACAATGCAGTACAATAAGATACAGCCCAAAACAGTACAATATGATACTACACAATGCAGTACAGTATGCTACAACACAATGCAATACAGTATAATACAGCACAATTCACTACAGTATGATACAGTACAATGCAGTATGATATGAACAGCACAATGCCTTACAGTATGATACAGCACAATGCAGTATGATACAGCACAATGCAGTGCAGTATGATACAGCACAGTGCAGTACAGTATGATACAGCACAATACAGTACAGTATGATACAGCACAATGCATTACAGTTTGATACAGCACAATACAGTACAGTATGATACAGCACAAAGCAGTACAGTATGATACAGCACAATACAGTACAATATGATATAGCACAGAGCAGTACAGTATGGTACAGGACATTGCAGTACAATATAAAACAGCAAATTACAGTACAGTATGATACCTCACAATTCAGTACTGTATGATGCAGCACAATGCATTACAGCATGATACAGCACAGTACACTACAATATGATACAGCACAGTGCAGTACAATATAATACAGCACAATCCAGTACAATATGATAAAGCACAACACAGTACATTATGATACAGCAGAGTGCAGTACAGTATCATACAGCACAATGCGGTACAGTATGAAATAGCACAATACAGTACTGTATGATACAGCACAATACAGTACATTATGAAACCTCCAATACAGTACTGCATGATACAGCACTATACAGTACAGTATGATACAGCACAATACCGTACTGTATGATACAGCACAATACAGTACAAAATGATACAGCACAACACAGTACAATATGATGCAGCACAATGTGGTACAGTATGAAATAGCACAATACAGTACAGTATGATACAGCACAATACAGTACTGTATGATACAGCACAATGCTGTAAAATATGATACAGGAAAGAGCAGTACAATATGATAGAGGACAGTGCAGTACAGTATAATACAACCCAACACAGTACAGTACAGAATGATACCTCACAAAACAGTACTATAAGATACAGCACAATGCATTATAGCATGATACAGCACAATACAGTACAGTATGATACAGCACAGTGCAGTACAATATAATACAGCACAATGCAGTACAATATGATACAGCACAACACAGTACAATATGATACAGCATAGTGCAGTACAGTATCATCCAGCACAATGCAGTACAGTATGATACAGCACAATACAGTACTGTATGATAGAGCAAAATACTATACATTATGAAACCTCCTATACAGTACTGCATGATACAGCACAATACAGTAAAACATGATACAGCACAGTGCAATACTGTATGATAGAGCACAATACAGTACAATATGATACAGCACAACATAGTGCAATATGATACAGCACAATGTGGTACAGTATGATACAGCAGAATACAGTACAATATGATACAGCAGAATACAGTACTGTATGATATAGCACAATACAGTACAATATGATACAGCACAGAGCAGTACAGTATGATAGAGGACAGTGCAGTACAGTGTGATACAGCACAATACAGTACAGTATGATACTTCACAATACAGTACTGTATGATACAGCACAATGCATTATAGCATGATCCAGCACAATACAGGACAGTATGATACAGCACAGTACATTACAATATGATACAGCACAGAGCAGTAGAATATGATTCAGCACAATACAGTCCAATATGATTCAGTGCAGTGCAGTACAATATAATACAGCACAATGTAGCACAGTATGATACAGCACAGTGCAGTACAATAAGATACAGCACAATGCAGTAGAATATGATACAGCAGAACACAGTACAGAATAATACAGCACAATGCAGTACAGTATGACACAGCACAATGCAATACAATGTGATACAGCATGATACAGTACAATATGATACAGCACAGAGCAGTACAATATGACACAGCACACTGCAGTACAGTATGATACAGCAGAATACAGTACAGTGTGATATAACACAATACTGTACTGTATGATACAGCACAATACAGTACAATATGATACAGCACAATACAGTACTGTATGATACAGCACAATACAGTACAATATGATACAGCACAGAGCAGTACAGTATGATAGAGGACAGTGCAGCACAGTATGATACAGCACAATACAGTACAGTATGATACCTCACAATACAGTACAGTATGATACCTCACAATACAGTACTGTATGATACAGCACAATGCATTATAGCATGATACAGCACAATACAGTACAGTATGATACAGCACAGTACATTACAATATGATTCAGCACAGTGCAGTACAATATAATACAGCACAATGTAGGACAGTATGATACAGCACAGTGCAGTACAATATGATACAGCACAATATAGTACAGTATGATACAGTACAGTGCAGTACAATAAGATACAGCACAACACAGTACAATATGATACAGCACACTGCAGTACAATATGATACAGCACAATGCAATACAATGTGATACAGCATGATACAGTAGAGTATGATACAGCACAGAGCAGTACAATATGATACAGCACACTGCAGTACAATATGATACAGTGCAATACAGTACAGTATGATACAGCACAGAGCAATACAATATGATACAGCACACTGCAGTACAATATGATACAGCACAATGCAGTACAACATGGTACAGCACAATGCAGTACAATAAGATACAGCACAAAACAGTTCAATATGATACAGCACAATGCAATACAGTATGATACAGCACAATGCAGTACAGTATGATACAGCACAATGCAGTACAGTATGATACAGCACAATGCAGTACAATATGATACAGCACAATGCAGTACAGTATGATACAGCACAATGCAGTATGATACAGCACAATGCAGTGCAGTATGATACAGCACAGTGCAGTACAGTATGATACAGCAAGATACAATGCAGTGTGATACAGCACAATGCATTACAGTATGATACAGCACAATACAGTACAGTATGATACAGCACAATGCAGTACAGTATGATACAGCACAATACAGTACAATATGATATAGCACAGAGCAGTACAGTATGGTACAGGACATTGCAGTACAATATGATACAGCACAATACAGTACAGTATTATACCTCACAATTCAGTACTGTATGATGCAGCACAATGCATTACAGCATGATACAGCACAATACAGTACAATATGATACAGCACAGTGCAGTACAATATGATACAGCACAGTGCAGTACAGTGTAATACAGCACAACACAGTACAACATGATACAGCACAGTGCAGTACAATACGATACAGCACAATACAGTACAGTATGATACAGCACAATACAGTACTGTATGATACAGCACAATACAGTACAATATGAAACCTCCAATACAGTACTGCATGATACAGCACAATACAGTACAATATGATACAGCACAATACAGTACAAAATGATACAGCACAACACAGTACAATATGATGCAGCACAAAACAGTACAACATGACATAGCACAATGCAGTATAGTATGATACAGCACAATACAGTACAATATGATACAGCACAATACAGTACTGTATGATACAGCACAATACAGTACTGTATGATACTGTACAATGCAGTACAATATGATACAGCACAGACCAGTACAGTATGATACAGCACAATACAGAACTGTATGATACAGAACAATACAGTACAATATGATACAGCATAATGCATTATAGCATAATACAGCACAATACAGTCCAGTATGATACAGCACAGTACACTACAATATGATACAGCACAGAGCAGTACAATATGATTCAGCACAATACAGTACAATATGATACAGCACAGTGCAGTACAATATGATACAGCACAATGCAGTACAGTATGATACAGCACAATGCAGTCCAATATGATACAGCACAATGCAGTAGAATATGATACAGCAGAACACAGTACAGTATGATACAGCACAATGCAGTACAGTATGACACAACACAATGCAGTACAATATGATACAGCACAATACAGTACAATATGATACAGCACAGTGCAGTACAATATGATACAGCACAGTGCAGTACAGCATGATCCAGCAGAATACAGTACAGTATGATACAGCACAATACAGTACTGTATGATACAGCACAATACAGTACAATATGATACAGCACAATACAGTACTGTATGATACTGTACAATGCAGTACAATATGATACAGCACAGACCAGTACAGTATGATAGAGGACAGTGCAGTACAGTATGATACAGGACAATAGAGTACAGTATGATACAGCACAATACAGTACAGTATGATACCTCACAATACAGTACTGTATGATACAGCACAATGCATTATAGCATGATACAGCACAATACAGTACAGTATGATACAGCACAGTACATTACAATATGATACAGCACAGTGCAGTACAATATAATACAGCACAATGTAGGACAGTATGATACAGCACAGTGCAGTACAATAAGATACAGCACAATGCAGTACAGTATGAAACACCACACTGCCATACAATATGATACAGCACAATGCAGTACAATATGATACAGCACAATGCAGTACAGTATGATATAGGACATTGCAGCACAATATGATACAGTAGAGTGCAGTGCAATATTATACAGCACATTGCAGTGCAGTATGATACAACACAGTACAGTACAATATGATACAGCACAATGCAGTACAGTATGATACAACACAATGCAATACAGTATGATACAGCACAATTCAGTACAGTATGATACAGCACAATGCAGTACAATATGATACAGCACAATGCAGTACAGTATGATACAGCACAATGCAGTACAGTATGATACAGCACAATGCAGTGCAGTATGATACAGCACAGTGCAGTACAGTATGATACAGCACAATACAGTACAATATGATACAGCACAGAGCAGTACAGTATGATAGAGGACAGTGCAGTACAATATGATACAGCACAATACAGTACAGTATGATACCTCACAATACAGTACTGTATGATGCAGCACAATGCATTACAGCATGATACAGCACAATACAGTACAATATGATACAGCACAGTACTCTACAATAAGATACAGCACAGAGCAGTACAATATAATACAGCACAATATAGTACAGTATGATACAGTACAGTGCAGTACAATATGATACAGCACAACACAGTACAATATGATACAGCACACTGCAGTACAATATGATACAGTACAATACAGTACAGTATGATACAGCACAGAGCAATACATTATGATACAGCACACTGCAGTACAATATGATACAGCACAATGCAGTACAACATGGTACAGCACAATGCAGTACAATAAGATAAATCCCAAAACAGTACAATATGATACAGCACAACACAGTACAGAATGATACAGCACAATGCATTACAGTAATATACAGCACAATACAGTACAATATGATACAGCACAATACAGTACAGTATGATACCTCACAATACAGTACTGTATGATACCCCACAATGCAGTACAGTATAATGCAGCACAGTACACTACAATATGATACAGCACAGAGCAGTACAATATGATTAAGCACAATACAGTACAATTGGACACAGCACAGTGCAGTGCAATACAATACAGCACAATGCAGTACAGTGTGATACAGCACAGTGCAGAATAATAAGATACAGCACAATACAATACAGGATGATATGACAGAGCAGTACAATATGATACAGCAAAATGCAGTACAATATGATACAGCACAATGCAGTACAATATGATACAGCACAATGCAGTACAATATGATACAGCACAATACAGTACAATATGATACAGCACAATGCAGTACAGTATGATACAACACAATGCAATACAGTATGATACAGCACAATTCAGTACAGTATGATACAGTACAATGCAGTACAATATGAACAGCACAATGCATTACAGTATGATACAGCACAATGCAGTGCAGTATGATACAGCACAGTGCAGTACAGTATGATACAGCACAATACAGTACAGTATGATACAGCACAATGCAGTACAGTATGATACAGCACAATACAGTACAATATGATACAGCACAGAGCAGTACAGTATGATACAGCACAGTATGTTACAGTATGATAAAGCACAATACAGTACAGTATGATACAGCACAGTACAGTATGATACAGCACAATACAGTACAGTATGATACAGCACAATACAGTACAATATGATACAGCACAATGCAGTACAATATGATACAGCACAGTGCAGTACAATATGATACAGCACAATGCAGTACAGTATGATACAGCACAATACAGTACAGTATGATACAGCACAATACAGTACTGTATGATACAGCACAATACAGTACAATATGATACAGCACAATACAGTACTGTATGATACAGCACAATACAGTAAAATATGATACAGCACAGTGCAGTACAATATGATACAGCACAGTGCAGTACAGTATGATACAGCACAATACAGTACAGTATGATACAGCACAATACAGTACAATATGATACAGCACAATGCAGTACAATATGATACAGCACAATACAGTACAGTATGATACAGCACAATACAGTACAATATGATACAGCACAGTGCAGTACAATATGATACAGCACAATACAGTACAGTATGATACAGCACAGTGCAGTACAATAAGATACAGCACAATGCAGTACAGTATGATACACCACACTGCTGTACAATATGATACAGCACAATGCAGTACAATATGATACAGCACAATACAGTACAGTATGATACAGCACAGAGAAGTACAATATGATACAGCACAATATGGTACAGTATGATAGAGCACAATACAGTACAATATGATACAGCACAATGCAGTACAGTATGATACAGCACAATACAGTACAATATGATACAGCACAATGCAGTACAGTATGATACAGCACAATGCAGTACAGTATGATACAGCACAATGCAGTACAATATGATACAGCACAATGCAGTACAATATGATACAGCACAATGCAGTACAGTATGATACAGCACAATGCAGTACAGTATGATACAGCACAATACAGTACAGTATGATACAGCACAATGCAGTACAATATGATACAGCACAATACAGTACAGTATGATACAGCACAATGCAGTACAATATGATACAGCACAATGCAGTACAGTATGATACAGCACAATACAGTACAATATGATACAGCACAGAGCAGTACAGTATGATACAGCACAGTGCAGTACAATATGATACAGCACAATACAGTACAGTATGATACAGCACAATACAGTACTGTATGATACAGCACAATGCATTACAGCATGATACAGCACAATACAGTACAGTATGATACAGCACAGTATACTACAATATGATACAGCACAGAGCAGGACAATATGATTCGGCACAATACAGTACAATATGATACAGCACAGTGCAGTACAATATAATACAGCACAATACAGTACAATATGATACAGCACACTGCAGTACAATATGATACAGCACAATGCAGTACAGTATGATACAGCACAGTACAATATGATACAGCACAATGCAGTACAGTATGATACAGCACAATGCAGTACAGTATGATACAGCACAATACAGTACTGTATGATACAGCACAATGCATTACAGCATGATACAGCACAATACAGTACAGTATGATACAGCACAATACAGTACAATATGATACAGCACAGAGCAGTACAATATGATTCAGCACAATACAGTACAATATGATACAGCACAGTGCAGTACAATATAATACAGCACAATGCAGTACAGTATGATACAGCACAGTGCAGTACAATAAGATACAGCACAATGCAGTACAGTATGATACCACAGAGCAGTACAATATGATACAGCAGAACACAGTACAATATGATACATCACAATGCAGTACAATATGATACAGCACAATATAGTACAGTATGATACAGTACAGTGCAGTACAATAAGATACAGCACAACACAGTACAATATGATACAGCACAATGCAGTACAATATGATACAGCACAATACAGTACAGTATGATACAGCACAGAGCAGTACAATATGATACAGCACACTGCAGTACAATATGATACAGCACAATGCAGTACAATATGATACAGCACAATGCAGTACAATATGATACAGCACAATGCAGTACAATATGATACAGCACAATACAGTACAATATGATACAGCACAATGCAGTACAGTATGATACAGCACAATGCAGTACAGTATGATACAGCACAATGCAAGTATGATACAGCACAATGCAGTACAATATGATACAGCACAATGCAGTACAGTATGATACAGCACAATGCAGTACAGTATGATACAGCACAGTGCAGTACAGTATGATACAGCACAATACAGTACAGTATGATACAGCACAATACAGTACAATATGATACAGCACAATACAGTACAATATGATACAGCACAATGCAGTACAGTATGATACAGCACAATGCAGTACAATATGATACAGCACAGACCAGTACAGTATGATAGAGGACAGTGCAGTACAGTATGATACAGGACAATAGAGTACAGTATGATACCTCACAATACAGTACTGTATGATACAGCACAATGCATTATAGCATGATACAGCACAATACAGTACAGTATGATACAGCACAGTACACTACAATATGATACAGCACAGAGCAGTACAATATGATTCAGCACAATACAGTACAATATGATACAGCACAGTGCAGTACAATATAATACAGCACAATGCAGTACAGTATGATACAGCACAGTGCAGTACAATATGATACAGCACAATACAGTACAAAATGATACAGCACAACACAGTACAATATGATGCAGCACAAAACAGTACAACATGACATAGCACAATGCAGTATAGTATGATACAGCACAATACAGTACAGTATGATACAGCACAATACAGTACAGTATGATACAGCACAGAGAAGTACAATATGATACAGCACAATATGGTACAGTATGATAGAGCACAATACAGTACACAATGCAGTACAATATGATAAAGCACAGTTCAGTACAGTATGATACAGCATAATACAGTACAGTATGATACAGCACAATACAGTACAATATGATACAGCACAATGCAGTACAATATGATACAGCACAATGCAGTACAGTATGATACAGCACAATGCAGTACAATATGATACAGCACAATGCAGTACAATATGATACAGCACAATGCAGTACAATATGATACAGCACAATGCAGTACAGTATGATACAGCACAATGCAGTACAATATGATACAGCACAATGCAGTACAGTATGATACAGCACAATACAGTACAATATGATACAGCACAATGCAGTACAATATGATACAGCACATTGCAGTACAATATGATGCAGCACAATACTGTACAATATGATACAGCACAATACACTACAATATGATACAGCACAATATGATACAGTACAGTGCAGTGCAATATTATACAGCACATTGCAGTTCAGTATGATACAACACAGTACAGTATGATACAGCACAATGCAGTACAATATGATACAGCACAATACAGTACAGTATGATACAGCACAATGCAGTACAGTATGATACAGCACAATACAGTACAATATGATACAGCACAGAGCAGTACAATATGATACAGCACACTTTAGTACAATATAATAAATCACAACAGAATACAATATGATTCAGTACAATACAGTACAATATGATACAGCACAATGCAGTACAATATGATACAGCACAATACAGTACAGTATGATACAGCACAGAGCAGTACAATATGATACAGCACAATACAGTACAATAGGAAACAACACAATGCAGTACCACATGATACAGAACAGTGCAGTACAATATGATACAGCACAATAGCATGATACATCACAATACAGTACAATATGAAACAACACAATGCAGTACCACATGATACAGCACAATACAGTATGATACAGCACAATACAGTACAATATGATACAGCACAATGCAGTACAATATGATACAGCACAATACAGTACAATATGATACAGCACAATACAGTACACATTGCAGTACATGATACAGCACAATGCACTACAGCATAATACAGCACAATGGAGTACAATATGATCCAGCACATTGCAGTGCAATATGATGCAGCACAATACAGTACAATATGACACAGCACAATGCAGTACAATATGATACAGCACAATGCAGTACAGTATGATACAGCACAATGCTGTAAAATATGATACAGCACAATACAGTACTGTATGATACAGCACAATGTTGTAAAATACGATACAGCACAACACAGTACAACATGATACAGCACAGTACAATATACAGTACAGTACAATGCAATATGATACAGTACAATATGATACAGCACAATGCAGTACAATATGACAGCACAATACAGTACAGTATGATACAGCACAATACAGTACAGTATGATACAGCACAGTGCAGTACAATATGATACAGCACAACACAGTACAATATGATACAGCACAGTGCAGTACAATATGATACAGCACAGTACAGTACAGTATGATACAGCACAACCTAGTACCATATTATACAGCACAGTGCAGTACAATATGATACAGCACAATGCAGTACAATATGATTCAGTACAATACAGTACAAAATGATACAGCACAACACAGTACAATATGATGCAGCACAAAACAGTACAACATGACATAGCACAATGCAGTATAGTATGATACAGCACAATACAGTACAGTATGATACAGCACAATTCACTACAGTATGAATGCAGTACAATATGATACAGCACAATGCAGTACAGTATGATACAGCACAATGCAGTACAGTATGATACAGCACAATGCAGTACAGTATGATACAGCACAATACAGTACAGTATGATACAGCACAATGCAGTATAGCATGATACAGCACAATACAGTAAAATATGATACAGCACAGAGCAGTACAGTATGATACAGCACAATACAGTAATATATGATATAGCACAGGGCAGTACAATATGATACAGCACAATGCAGTACAATATGATACAGCACAATACAGTACAATATGATACAGCACAATACTGTATGATGCAGCACAATGCATTACAGCATGATACAGCACAGTACACTACAATATGATACAGCACAGAGAAGTACAATATGATTCAGCACAATACAGTACAATATGATACAGCACAGTGCAGTACAATATGATACAGCACAGTGCAGTACAGTATGATACAGCACAACACAGTACAACATGATACAGCACAGTGCAGTACAGTATGATACAGCACAATAGAGTACAGTATGATACAGCACAATACAGTACAGTATGATACAGCACAATACAGTACAATATGATACAGCACAATACAGTACAATATGATACAGCACAGAACAGTACTATATGGATAGAGGTAGGTCTCTCTGTTCACCTGTGAGAGAGGGAGCTTTGAGCAACCATCTGTCACTGTGGTTCCAGCCCAGAAGTTAGTAGTTTATAGGCCATTTTGGGCTAATTTCTATCTCTTTCATTTCCATGCTGTAAAAACTGCATTTGCATGGTTTTGCACGTCCGAGCAGCGCTGGTTAGCTAGGGCTAAATTTATCCTGGTTCCACCAAGTCTCCTTTTCAGGTTTTCCCTTGAAAGTAGTCTACCTCTCAACCTAAGGATTTAAAAAGCATCCTACAGTCCAGCACTTGCTCATACCTAATAGCAAGCACTAATATTCCCCGACAATTGATTGCCAGCAAGGCTAGGCTCATTATTCACCCCTCACCAACCAAGCAACTAAGCAGCTTACCCTACTATTCAGGCATGACCAAAGGGCAATTTTAGGTATACCCTACAGTCCAGCTGCTGAACCTGGGTATCCTGAGGCAATGTTACAACTGCCTCATTTACACAGACAACCCACTCCTCCTACCACAAAACATTAACATATGCGAGAGATACAATTATACAGCTAAACTGGAGGTAAAGCTCTCTCCATCCAAGACTGGAACAGGCAGTCATGAGGGGAAGGTTAACACTTGCACCACACCTCCAGCCTTACATAGACATACTAAACCAGCACTGGCAAAAAATACACATAAATACACTAAATCATATTCAGAGGCTCTAAATAAAAACCTGACAAAGCATTATAGACCTACAAGGCAGATACCCAAAAAACCTGCACCTCCCATCACAAACCAGACAACACATAAAACACAAAATCAGCATGCTGCATAATCACAGCCCTTAAGGTGAAATAACATACCTAACACACTAGTAATAGGTGACTCTATAGTCAGGCACACTGACGTCCCACTCACTAGGCTGGAGAAGGAGAAGGTTACTGTTAGCTGCCTGTCGGGAGCCAAAATCCACCACATAACACAAGCACTCAGGTCACTCCAGAACAAGTACAAATATGACTCTGTCATTGTTCATGTTGGTGTGAATGACCTGAGATGTACCTCCCTGGACTACATGAAAAGAGACATGGAATAGCTCTCTGATTATGTAGCCCAGGCGGGTATGACCCTGACCCTGAGTAGCATCCTGCCCTCACCAAGAATGATACCACAGTATAATGAAAAATGATCAATTTCAACAATTGGCTAAGCTTCTGGTGTCATTCAAAGGGGATCCAGTGTCTGTCAGCCTGGGACGACATGCTCGACAAGCCTCGATGCTTCACAAGAGACAGCTTGCACCTGTCACCCCTAGGCTTTCAAATACTGGCCAAGGCTCTTGCTGCCCCATAGTGCCTTTTTGAGGAAAGGCTCAAAAGTCAAACCCACCTTCGTAAACAGCACAAATAAAAAAATGAGGGTTATGCTACTCAACGCCAAGAATTTAAATCTCAAAATGCACATGCTCGAAGCACTCCTCAGTATGGAGAACGTCGACATCTCTGCAGTAACTGAAACCTGGTTCAAGGCTCCACAGAGCACCCCAGCACTACCGGGCTACAACTCATACCACACATTTCAGCCACAGAACATGGACTGAAACACAAAAGGAGGGGATGTATCCATATTCATCAAGGATACCTACACATCCAGGTTAGTGGCGCAGCATAATACCGCCGAGATCATTCATGTGAAACTAACATCAGGCAAATCTGCAATGCAAATTGTGGCCTGCTACAGATCACCCTCCATGGGAAAAACCCAAAGGGAA
>NC_056731.1:1882852087-1882952603 GCF_019279795.1 Protopterus annectens | reverse complement strand
GTCATTGATATCACAGCACAATAATCTAATAGTGACTGATAACAACAGACTCTAAGATTCCAAGAGACAATTAATACAATAGACAAAATGATACAATAGACTTTTGATAATATAGGCGTGAATTCCACAACACAGTAATCAGGACATCAACAGCAGGTTCCGGTATCACAGTATTAAATACAGTGCAGTGAAAATAGAAGTAATACATGACACACAAAGATTTAAAAACATGCATGAAGGTACTATGTAACCTACTGGTTAACAAATGGCACAGTAGACAGCATCTCAGTAATAGTACAATATAATGGGTTCCATTGGTTTGGTCGACATCTGTTTAATTGACTGTATTTGGTCGACTATGTAGATAGTCGACAGGAGTGGGAGATCACCAGTCTCCAGATAGGAGAGTATGCCCTTTCTCTGGGGATTGTGCAGTCCTGGAGTTAGTATATATAAATAGCAGGATGAGGGGGTACAGCCCCCATGGGGGTGTTCATTTTTTTTAAGTAATATTTGCATATGCCAGGAAGTAACCTCAGCACTTGCATTCTAGGAAGTCAACATTTCCATTTTCAATGTAGAGTAGATTACCTTCACGATGTCAACATTCATGTTAGCAGACCAACTGAACTTAAACCAATATAGCAGAATACTAAAACAATTAGTCAGAGCTGAGAAATACTCCGAGGGGGGCAACAACAGTAGCAGTGATCAATCTGATGCCACTAGTAGACTGATATTGCTGTAAACTGAGGACACACTCAACCAAGCAAAGCCAGGAACAAGTAATCACTGGGGAGAATTAGCCCATGGAAAAAAGTGATTGGAATAAGATGACTATCTTCTGTAGAAGGTGATGAAGAATTAGGACAGTTTGCATAGTAACCACCTGATACTTTCATATACATTCTGGTACCATGTTATATACTCTGTAAATCCCATGTAGTAAGTGTAGTACTTCCCAGCTAGTCACCAAAGAAGCATATCTGTGAACCCTGACTAGTTCTTTCACCAATGTTAAGCACTTTCATCTACTAGTCCATAGATTTCATCAGAACATGTACCCATTCCATTTAAATACATTAATTCTTTCAATCACATTCAAGACTGCATTACATTTGAATTTAAAAAAATTACATATTAAAGAACTAGCATCTAAACTGATGTCTATACTCATGAATTACACTAAAACATATATAACAAATGTATGCTAACTTATAAAACACCAATATTGCATAGTTAAAATAAACTAAATTTGCAAAAAATATATGTTGAATATTATAGAATACACATTATACATTGCTAATTATATATAAAAATGTATAAAAAGTTATAAAAAGTTTCATATAACAATGCATATGCATATCTAGTGGGAGACTGTTATAACTAAATATATATTAAATTATACTTTCTATTTGATTAAAGGTGATGTATGAAATATAAAATAAAACTTTATTTTGTAACTTCTAAAAGTATATATTCAAGCAATACATATAATTTTACAGATTCTACATAAAAATTCATACCTATAGTAAGGGTTTAGTGGGGATACATTCATTTAATCCTGGGGGATTGGCTGCATTTAACAATATTTGCCACTTTACCTCTTTCTCCCCCAGTTTAGCCTTAATATTTCCCCCTCTTAGACTTGTCATGACACAATCTAAAATAGCAAACCTGAAAGTGTCGCAACTACTACTAAAGGGTAACAACTTCAAAGATACAAGGGACGGTACTAGTAGATGTGGACACTGCAACCAATGTCATGCTATTGTGGAGGAGAAAACTATAACACTGGGAAACCCTAATAAAATTAAAATAAGATTTAAGAAGGGGAATTGTCAGACCCAACATGGAATATATTTAGGTAAGTGTACCAAGTGTCTGGGTTTCTATGCAGGAACAATGGATAGAAGGCTTAGGAATCGTATATACGATCACTTGTATTGTATAAAAAAGAAAGATAAGAACAATGCCCTATATAGGCATCTTGAAACTAGTAGTAGTTGTGACACCTTCAGGTTTGCTATTTTAGATTGTGTCATGACAAGTCTAAGAGGGGGAAATATTAAGGCTAAACTGGGGGAGAAAGAGGTAAAGTGGCAAATATTGTTAAATGCAGCCAATCCCCCAGGATTAAATGAATGTATCCCCACTAAACCCTTACTATAGGTATGAATTGTTATGTAGAATCTGTAAAACGATATGTATTGCTTGAATACATACTTTTAGAAGTTACAAAATACATTTTTATTTTATATTTCATACATCACCTTTAATCAAATAGAAAGCATAATTTAATATATTTAGTTATAACAGTCTCCCACTAGATATGCATATGCATTGTTATATGAAACTTTTTTTTAACTTTTTATACATTTTTATATATAATTAGCTATGTATAATATGTATTATATAATATTCAACATATTTTTTTTGCAAATTTAGTGTATTTTAACTATGTAATATTGGTGTTTTATAAGTTAGCATACATTTGTTATATATGTTTTAGTGTAATTCATGAGTATAGACATCAATTTAGATGCTAGTTCTTTAATATGTAATTTATTTAAATTCAAATGTAATGCAGTCTTGAATGTGATTGAAAGAATGAATGTATTTAAATGGATGACTAGGAATGGGTACATGTTCTGATGAAATCTACAGACTAGTAGATGAAAGCACTTAACATTGGTGAAAAATAAAGAGATTTATGCTGAATACGGACTGTTGGGACGTGACACTTATTTTATCAGTGAGCTATTTTAACTATCTGTTTTGTGACTTCCCAGCTAGTGTAGGACTGTTTTCCAAGTCAAGGGTAGAAGCAAGAGTTCAAGGTCAATTTTTTTTGTGTCATGACGTAGCACAATAGAGCACTGATATCTGCAGATCTGCAAACACATGCTCATTATTCAAATCATCCTTATTGCACCTTTTTAACAGCAAATCCACAGCACTGTCCTACTCTAACATAATTATGAACCCTAAGCAACACTACCATGGGATGGGTTTGGCATAATGGTTAAGGTCTTCACCTCACAGACACAAGGTACAGGGTTTGATTCTGACCAAGAGTTATTGGCTAGGCTTAAAATGGCCCTTTAGGGTAGTTAGCCACTTATGAACTTATAAACCAAATGACTCAGTACAGGCAACTATAAAACTAAATGATGGATCATCCTTTCCCAATCTACTCTCATTATTAAGTTATAAATAGTCACCAAATCTTCCATTCAAAATGGGTTCTAAACCAATAGCTAATACCTTCCCCAACTCTAAAACACATGGCCTGAAATCATCCAAACAAACAAAAAATCACAGTAGCATATTTCTTCCTAACACCATGTACCAAATGTGAAGTATAAATTGATTATCTTTCTTCTTGCCATGCTGGACAAACCCCAAAATATGGACCTTATGCTGTGCATAGTCATTTAGCTGTCCACAATAGCCTGAATGTCTCTCAGATATTGGGAGCAGGACATCTTGTCTAAGCACTACTTGACAAGAACCAACATTGCAATTACCTGTCACTGAGTGTCATGTTTATAGACTGTCCTCTGTGTGCAGAGATTGTGATGAAAATGCGTACCTAGAATGGGAGGGGGTGAAATAAGATAAACAATAATTTTACTGGAAATACAAAAGCCTGACCCACTTTCTTTATTGTAGACATTCTTTTAACCCTTCTTGTCATACACAAATACCATCTGTTGCCGTTCTTATTTGTTATCGATGACACTGGGAAAAACTATTGAGAAATGTGCCTGTCTCCACTGACAATATACCACACTGCTTTAGATATCACCATGTCATTTTACAATTAAAATCACCTACTTCTGTCATGCCAACAGTGTACATTTTATATTATAAGAACTATGTCTAGCCTAATGTATATGACCAAGGACTGTTGTTTAACTGACAAAAAACTCAGTTTGCTTTACCAAAATACATAACAGTATTATCAGTCTAGTAGCTAGCTCATAAGTAAAATTCTGATAACCTTTTCTATATAGATAATAATTCTTTGCTCCTTGACATATTATGTATCACTGATGTGAAGTGCACAAGTAGAGCTACAGTACAAATGTGTTATCATAGGTTCATAGGTGTGTTCATATAGGCTAATGGCCCTGGAGCCTTTACAAGACTAGCCCATAGGATTACCCTGGCATTGCACCACCCAACCTTAGTTCCCAGTGCCTCTGTTGAGTAAAGCCACTGGAGTGATCCCTGGGGTGAATTTTCTATTTCCCATCCACTAATTAAGATTTCTCTTGAAAAGGGCCATTGAGGTGCTCTGCTTGACATGTATAGGAAGTCTATTCCAGAGCAAGGGCAGTCTCTGGGTTATGAACCTGTCCCTCCAGCATGTTCTGTTGATTGTGGTAATGAAGTTGAGGTTTCTGGAACGTGTGGTATGGAGGGACTGGGATTTCTTTAGATGTAGCATTTCTAACAGAGCTGGGTCAGACATGGCTTTGTAAGTCAAGTAGAGATCACCTCTTAGTAGACTAGTTGTAATGTTGTAATCTGACTTGTATGATTATGAAGCTTTCCTTTAATGCAGTTGTCTTAAAAGCTATTTTTGTATTAGAATATTTGTATATCACTATGTTCATGACTATTTGCAATATTCTCTGAATTTCACTACTGTCCTTGCCTATATAGCACAGGTCATACCTGGAGAGGGTGTTTGGATCCAGTCACTCACCTGGTTAACCAGTGATAGATAAACAGATACATAACTAAATAAATAAATAAATAGGGAAAAAGCCCTATGTACAAGCTTTTAGACTATATACCTTTCCCTGTAATTGTGTGATATTAGTTAGTATATGCAAGTAGCAGGTCCTCCCCATCTGGATCATGTAGGGAGGTTTGCCCCACCTGTAGAAATGCTTTATTTAGTGTATCTGTATGCCTGTCAATATGTGCAGTGGTAGGAAAGGTGCACTGCACTTACTGTACTAAGGAATATGACTTTCTTTAACATCAATGGCTTTGAGTGATGGCACCAGATTTTCCTTAATATAAATAGCCTTGAGTATGGGTCTTGACTTTCCTTAATATTAATAGCTTTGAGTGATGGTTCCAGATTATCCTTAATTCCTTAATATCAATAGGTTTGAGTGATGGGGCCAACCTTTCCTTAATATCAATGACTTTGAGTGATAGGACCAGATTTTCCTTAATATAAATTGCCTTGAGTATGGGACTGGACTTTCCTTAATATCAATGACTTTGAGTAATGGGACTGGACTTTCTTTAATATCAGTAGCTTTAAGTGATGAGTCCAGACTTTCCTTAATATCAATGGCTTTGAGTGATGGGACTGGACTTTCCTTAATATCAATGGCTTTGAGTGATGGGTCCAGACTTTCCTTAATATCAATGGCTTTGAGTGATGGGACTGGACTTTCCTTTATATCAATAGCTTTGAGTGATGGGTCCAGACTTTCCTTAATATCAATGGCTTTGAGTGATGGGACTGGACTTTCCTTAATATCAATGGCTTTGAGTGATGGGACTGGACTTTCCTTAATATCAATGGCTTTGAGTGATGGGACTGAATGCTCCTTAATATCAATGGCTTTGAGTGATGGGACTGGATTTTCCTTAATATCAATGGCTTTGAGTGACAGGAGCTTTGATATTGGTGGTCAATGAGCTAGTAGAAGTTAGAATGGATCAGACCATCCATCTTCTTTACACAGTCATAATTAAAAGACATTCCCTTATGCTTCAGTTCCCTACACCTTTGCTGATGCTATATTAACAGTAAGTAATCCTTTCTTAATTTTTTGAATGCTATCACTTATACCAAGTGAGACTTCAAGAGAAACATCCTTCAGAGTATTTTCCTACAGTTTACAAATCTTGATCCACCATATGCACTGCTGTCTGATAGATCCCCACTGACACCAGACAGCTCTAGAGATCAGAGGGGTACATCTCTGACTGCAGCCCCTTCTGGGAAGGGGTAGGAGTAAGTGGTTAAAGCCAGTTTACCTGTCCTAGGTTAAGGTACATAGGTAGTCAACCTCGAGGCTCACATGACATTTAGAGGAGGGACAAAACTAAGGCACAGACACAAAGTCCAGCAGAGCAAGTAATACATGTGCCAAGGACAGCTCACATTCTAGCTGAGTGTAGGGTGTGTGGAAAATTACACTTATGCCAGGCTTCAGCATAGCTATGTTTGCCTGCTGCCAGAGAAAGAGAGTAGAAAGGCATAATAAAAAAACATGCCATGCGAGAATGACGACCACTCACCTCTTGATTCTTAATCTATAGATCTACACAACCAAATCATCAGCTGGCAAGATAACAGAATAAAACAGTTATTGGGTAAAATAATAGGCTATATGGTCAGTAGGGAGCTGGGCCAAAAAAAGGGATATTAGCAATCAATAAGAAAACAATAAAATGGCACACTGCTGTCTGTTGCACCCATAATCCAAAACAGACTAGACATTCAACCCTTGCCATGACAAATAAAACCCCTTTTCGCAATACCAAGACAAACATAACCTACCCTAGTCATCTTAAGAAAAAAACATTTCTTGAAAAAGAAATCAAATATATTCTCCTCAGCTCACCATCCATAACATTTTGAAGAGCAATCTGCTTGCTCTCTTTTCACTTGTGCCAAGCTCAGCCCCATTCCTTTAGTTAAAATCATATCTACCCACTCCAAGAAACTCTAGTTACATCTTGCAAAAAAAAGCTCAATTTTTTTGCAGTTTTGTTCTGAAAGAAGTGAATGTTGCTCATACACACACATGATCAATAAAGTCTTTCTCTCACAAGGTAAAAAAACATCTTAACTCCATTAAGGTCTACTGCAGCTTTTCACAATAATCCCAGTATTTGGGTGTGCTACATTCTTGTTATTTGCACGTTCACATCCTGGCCAAGCACTCAGACTGTTCTACTCCTTCATACATCTACAACCCAGCTCATTTCTTCAAAGCCTGCCTGATCCCTATGATCTTGTATGAGGAGAATATCAACACCCAAGAACAGAAACTCCTAAAATACTACTTTCTTTCTACTCTCTCCTCTTATACAACTCACATTTAAGGTACCAACATTAATAGGATTCATCATAACTATCATTAAGATAGTTGCTCACCAACTAAGATTTCCTCCTATAATTTTTCAAGTGTTGTTTATTGTTTCCAGCACATTTCCTGTCATTCTTCGTAGGTTTTCAATGATGAATATCAGAGTGTTATGTCCCCTGCCCCTCATTCAGTAAAAACAGAAATTCTTTTATCCATCAAAGAAGGTTATTTATTCCTTATCCATAAGAAAGTAAAAAGAAAAACTAAAAGGTTATGGACATTTAGAAGCCATATACCTGAAACACTTCATGTCCTTAAGGGGTCATGTGCATATATCCCAAGGGCCTCTATTACAGGAGGTTTAAGGTATCACTCAGTGAAAACTCTAGCTTGGCTAGGTTTTTCTTGTAGTTTTTATTAATTATTTAGTCTGTGTGGCCTTTTGATACTTTTACTTTTTGTTTTGGATGTTAGTTGGGATATTTTGCAGATATCTTAATGGCTATGGACACCAGCTGGGTTTAAAAAAAAAAAACGTGTTTCAAAAGTGCAGCCAAACAGTCCACTTATGCTGCGCTGAGCAGGTCATAAGGCTGAAACATGGATGTTCATAGGTTGGTACTAGGCTATCAGCCCTAGGGCCTATACAAGCCTAGCCATAACAATTCCCTGGCTATTTCTTCCCACATTATTTACTTTCCTGGACCCCTGTCTAGCAGGGCAACTGACATGATCCCTGGGGTGAATTTCCTTTCTCCCATCCAATCGTCAAGGTTCCTCTTGAAGAGGTCCAAAGAGGCACTCTGCTTGACATGTATGGGCAATCTATTCCAGAGTCTGGGGAGTCTCTGGGTCAGGAACCTATCCCTCCAGCATGTTTTGTTTATTGTGATGACAAGGTTTAGATCCCTGGAGCATGTAGCTCTGAGGGATTGGGATTTCTTTAAGTGTAGCATGTCCGACAGCTCTGGGTTTGACATGGCCTTGTATGTTAAGCAGAGATCGCCTCTGAGTAGACGATATGCACCAGAGTAAAGATGGAGTATTTTAAGGCGGTCAGCGTAGGGCATCTGCTTTAGGCCTGTGATTCTTTTAGTGAGGCATTTCTGAGGCCTTTCCAGTTGTTGCAGATGTCTTGAGAGGTACATACCAAATGGGGCGTTGTATTCTATAATGGGTCTAATGAGGGATGAGTACAGTGGGACAATGACCTCCTTTTTTCTGGATGAAAAGCCCTTCGTGATGAGGTGTGCCACATAGAAGGATTTCCTGACTGTTGTGGCGATGTGGTTATCGAAGGTGAGACCACTGTCCACCTGTGTCCCTAAGTCTCTTATCACACTTTCTGTGTTTAGTGTACTGCCACCTATATGGTAATTCATGGATACATGTTTTCCCCAAAGGGGATAGCAATACATTTCTTGGCATTGAGCTTGAGCCCATGGCTCTGGCACCAAGCATCTGTTTCTGTAAGGCCCTTTTGTAGAGTATCCACATCATTTGGGGATTCAATAATGGCTCCCAGTTTGCAGTCATCTGCAAACTTTGTTAGCCAGAGTCCCTTAGTGTTGACCTGTACTTCAGAGAAGTAGATGCCAAACAAGAGCGGCCCCAGGACTGAACCCTGAGGTACTCCACTTGTCACTTGTCTGGAGCTGGATTTGGAGTCGGCTACTTTTACAGTGTGGGTTCTATCAGTAAGCCATTTAGCAACCCATTGGGTGACATAGGGATTAATGCCCAACTTAGTAAGTTTATCTATGATTCCAGAGTGGGGGATGGTGTCAAAGGCCTTGGCAAGGTCTAGATAGGCTGTATGGACCACCTTACCCTTGTCCATGGCTCTGGAGACTGACTCAAAGAAGTCAATCAGGTTCAGGAGACAAGATAGGCCCTTCACAAACCCAAGCTGGGTGGGGTCCAGTGTTTGAAGGTTGCCAATGTCTTTGTTTATAAGTTCCATGATAATACGCTCCATGGCCTTGCAGATAAGGCTTGTCAGACTGATGGGACGGTAGTTTCCGGGATCCAAGGTGGATCCCCCCTTGTGGATTGGGATAATTGTAGCTCTGCACCACTCAGTGGGCACGAAACCTGAGGTGAGGCTATGATTAAACATGACACTTAGGTGAGGTGCCAGTTCATATTGTAGTTCATGTAGTATACAGCCCGGGATGTCATCTGGTCCCATGGATGCTGTATTCTTGGCTTTAGAGAGTGCATTTTGTACCTGTGTGGCCGTTATTACTGGAATTTGGCAATCTTCCGGTATTGAGATGGGCCATTTAGGGGGTGAGAGGGGGGTGAAGTTGGCACTGAATCGATCTGCCAGGATATTGGCAATATCCTTCGGATCAGTATATTTAATGCCATTCTGTTTTAGCTCAGAGCAGATCAGAGCATTGCCATTTAGATTCTTGACATAGTTATAGAATGCATTGTGGTTGTCTTTGGAATCTTTGGCAATTTTATTTTCGTAACTAGCTTTGGAGGATTTTATGAGGCATCTCTGTTTCTTACTGAGGTTAGTAATGGAGTTTTTTGCATCCTGGGATTTTCCTCTTTTCTGCAAAAGTTTCTTCCTTTTGTTGTAAAGTTTGTTTATGGCAGGGAACCACCAGATTGGCTTCCTTTTTTTGGATGAGAGCATTTTGGTTCTATTTGGGATGGCACAATTCATACATGAGTGGATGTGCTCGTACAGTGCCTTAGTGTAGGATTCAGCAGTTGAACTTTCAGTTCCCGTCTGCATGGGTGTCATGAAGTTTGTCACTTCTGACTTGAGTAGCATGAAGTTGGCTTTGGAGAAGTTTTTTATGGTGGTTTCTTTACTGGGGGATGGGGTTGGGATGTGGATGTTAAGGGTGATTAGCTTATGGTCAGACCTGACTAACGAGGGGGTGACCATAGGTATGGAGCATTGATTTTCCATGTTGGTAATGACCAGGTCTAGGATATTGGAGCCCCTGGTGGGACTATGGATTAGTTGATCCAGGGCGTTGGAATTTATGAATTCCAAGAACCGTTGCGCAAAGGTGTTGGGACATGAGTACAGTTAATGGCAGGGTAGTTAAAATCACCCAGTATTAGGGTGTTTGGTTCTATCTTAATATTTTCCAGTATGGTTAGAAAGGTGTAGTGAGAATCTTGGGGTATGGTGGGGGATCTGTAGCAAGCTACAATTTGGATTGCAGTCTTACCTAGTGTTAGTTGCACTTGGAGAATTTCAGACACATTGTGCTGGCCAACTAGCCTGGTGGTGTGAATATCCTTGGTGAATATTGACACTCCTCCACCTTTAGTGTTTCGGTCCTGGTTTGGTGGCCGAAATGTGTGGTAAGAGTTGTAGCCTGGTATTGCAGGGGTGCTCTCTGGAGCCTTGAACCAGGTCTCAGTTACTGCACAGATATCGATGTTCTCCATTGTTAGGAGTGCCTCAAGAGAGTGCATTTTGAGGCTTAGACTTCTAGCATTGAGTAGCATTACCTTCAGATTTTGCATGCTTGTACCTGTTACGGTGGTGGTTTTGTCCTTTGAAGTTTGCCTAAAAAAGGCACTATAGGGGTGGCAAGAGCCTTAGCCAGTAATCTGAATCCCAGAGATGACAGGTGCAGACCATCTCAGGCAAAGCATCGTGGTCTGTCAGTCATGTCATCCCAGGCAGACAGATACTGGATCCCCTTTGAATGACATCATAAGCTTAGCCAATTGTTGAAGTCAATCATTTTATCCTTATATTGTGGTATCATTCTGGGCGAAGGCAGGATGTTACTCAGGGCTAGGGTCATACCTGTCTGGGCCACATGATCCAAGAGCTCTTCCATGTCTCTTTTCATGTAGTCCAGGGAGGTACGTCTCAAGTCATTCACTCCAACATGGACAATGACAGAGTCATATTTGTACTTGTTGTGGAGTGACTTGAGTGCATGCGTTATGTGGCGGATCCTGGCACCCGACAGGCAGCTGACTGTAATTTTCTCCTTATTTAACCTGGTGAGAGGGACATCAGTGTGCCAGACTATAGAGTCACCTATGACTAAAGTGTTAGGTACATTGTCTTGCCTTAGGGGCTTTTGCTGGGTGGCACACTGGTGTTGTGAACTATGTGACACATTGGTTGTGATTGGTGTTTGTTTGCGTTTCAGCTTCAGAGGTCTTTGCTGCTTGGGCAGGTTACATTTAAGGGCCTCTGCATATGTGGATTTAGTGTTGCTATATGTGGGTGCTGGTGGTGCGGGTTTAGAAGGGCTATGTGTTGCTTGAGGTGTAGTGTGGGTGTTAACCTTCTCCTCTTGACTGTTTAGCACAATCTTGGGTGGAGAGAGCTTTGCTTCCATTTTGGCTATGTAAGTGCATCTCTCACTGATGTCTATAGCTAGTGGGGTTTGGCTTTATTAGCTTGAATGTATCCATGAAGACTTAAAATTAAAAAGAAAAGGTAAACAGTCATGGATGTTCAGAAGTCATACAGCTGAAACACTTCATGTCCTTAAGCTGTCATTTGCATATATTCCATGGGCTTCTATTGCAATAGGTTTAAGGTATCACACAGTGAAAACTCTAGCTTGGCTAGGTTTTTTTGTAGTTTTTTCTAATTGGTTAGTCTGTGTGACTTTTTTACTTTTTGGTTTAGTTACTGAGACGTGGTTTAAATGTTAAAACAACACTCTCTCCATACCAAGGTTTTGCACATCTTCAGGCATTCAGACCTAACAGAATCTGTGGTGTAGTCTCTATATTTGTCAAGGAGTATATTACCTTCAGACATAGCCCAGGGACCCACAAACTGAATGCCCTGAACTATAGATAACTCTAGAATGGATTAATTATTAACTAATAGCTTGTTACAGAACATCTATATGACTGTGTAAGATTCCTCAGTGTTCTATATTATTATCTTATTAACAAAAACTATTATTTTAGGTACCTTTAACTACACTAGAGGAACACCTATACTTTCAATGTAGGATATGTCCCAAAATTCCTAGACTTAATAAAAAAAAATTCCCCCTGAGCAGGTGGTAAATATATTCTTATAGGACACAACATTCTTGACATGCCCTTGACCCAGCAGTTGCAGCAAGCTTCTCTATGGAATTCTGCATCCATTTAGAAAAATGCACAGAGCTAGCAGTCTGCACCAGAATCAAGTATTAGGGAAAATTCAGAAACAAGTTACTCTGGTGGTCCACCATCATTAATAAACTATACAACAAAAGAAAGAACCCCCTAAAGATATTTAGTAGATTGAAACCCCCCTTTTCCCAAAGATAGTATTATATGCAAGTACTAGACTAACTACCCTTGTGCGTCATTTTAAGTCCAGCTAATTTTTCTTTCAAAGGTGAAAATCAAACTGTTGCCTTGTGTCTGTGAGGTAAACATCTTAACAATTATGCTAATGGTAATACCCCAAGCTTTGCAACAAAAAAAACCAAAGGGAACACAATTAGGTCCACTAAAGAAACCCATGAACTTAGGCTGTTCTCTGAAGACAAATATTTAAAATCCTTCTTTCTTTAACTATATTAGAACACTAAGAAACAATACCCTACAGTGCTCTGAACATAATCATAATGAAGTCTCCTATTCTGACCCAATACACATTGCTAATATCCCTGCAAACAAATTTAGTGCCTTGTTCACCTCTGAGAGTTCTATCCCAAACCCTGAAATACCTGAATCACTTACTCCCCTCATCTGCAAAGCCACAGAATGTAGAAACCATAAGAATGGCCTTATAACCAACCAGGGTGACTACAGACCTATCAGTCTTACCAGCCTCATCTACAAAGCCATAGAATGTATTACAACTGAGATCATAAACTATGGCCCTCAGCACTTTGGCTTTATATAGAGCAGATCATGTCTACTGAATCTAGTAAACATCTTTGAAATGGTTATGGAGGTTGTAGTCGGTTTCCTTGCAGTACACATGGTGTATATTGACCTAGTCAAGGCCTTCAACACAGTTCACTATATTGGCATCATACGGAAGCTAAATTATTTAAAAATAGAGCCATATGTTGCAGGATAGCTTGTAAACTGGCTGAAAAACAGAACCCACACAGGCTGAGTTGCATTTGCCTTATCAGAAAGTATGAAAGTGCTGTGACCTCTCCTTATCTGCATTTACTTCTCTCATCTCCAAGCACAGAGTTAATACCTCTGGCTTGCAGATGACTGAAAATTAAGGGTCTTTGTTAAGTCACCCTCTGACACCCAGATCCTCCAGAATGAAGTCTCCCTAGTAAACGTTTGGTGTACTAGAAATGGGCTTAAACTAAATGTTAAAAAGTGTAGTATCATCAGTTTTGATCCACAACCTCACTCCACACCAAACTGTATAGACAACATACCCTACAAAATTAAAATGTAGTCAGAGGCCTAGGAACAGCTTGGGTTGATGACTCCTCCTCTTTAGACCATCATGTGACAACAGCTGACAGGCAATCTTTTTATTTAGCACAGCTAATTGTGAAAGGAATACCATCATTGTCTAAAGTGTAATCACGTCCTTATATTCAACATTGAATAGACCAGTGATCATTATAGAATGCCCCATTTGGGATAAATCTCATTAAATATATCAAACAATTAGAAAGACCCTAAAGGTTCCTTACCAAAAATATTGGAGTCCTAAAGCCCCTGAGCTACCAAGATAGCCTTGAAGCTTTATCCCTTTATTCAGTGTTTTACAAATTTTATAGGCAAGATCTCTGTCTCACTTACAATGTCATTAGAGACACAGTTGTCCTGGATATTCTGTATCTCTGCAGGCCCAATATCTGCACAAATATTTATACTAGGGACCTACATTTTCACCAAAAGATAAATAAAAACACAGTGGAGAGACAGGCAGTGCCTCAGAAATGTCTAGAATAAACGTCCACTGCATGTTACACAGTGTGATTCACTATTTTCCTTTAAATATAACCTAAATGACTGGATGGGCACCAACAAATTTACTCTGGGATTGACTGATATGGGCTTCCTAGAGAAAGGAGGTGTGGGATGAGGAGCATTACTGGAAAGGCATATATATATATGTACATACATACATACATATAAGTTCATAGGAAGGTACTAGGCTATTGGCCCAAGGGCCTACATAAGCTGAGCCAACAAGGTTCCCTGGCTTATGCCACCCAAGAAGTTATTTTCCTGTGCCACTGTCGAGCAGAGACACAGAAGTGATCCCCGGGGTGTATTTCCTATTTCCCATCCACTCATCAAGATTTTTCTTGAAGAGTGCTAATGAAGAACTTACTGACATAGATGGGTAGCCTGTTCCAGAGTATGGGAAGTCTCTGGGACAGGAATCTATCCCTCCAGCATGCCCTGTTTATTGTGGTGACAAGGTTTAGGTCCCTAGAGCGTGTAGCTCAGAGGGATTGGGATTTATTTAGGTGTAGCATGTCCAACAGCTCTGGGTTTGACATAGCTTTATATGTTAGGCAGAGATCACCTCAAAGTAGGTGATATGCTACAGAGTAAAGCTGGAGTTTTTTGAGGCAGTCAGTGTAGGGCATTTGTTTGAGGCCATCCTCTTTGTGAGGTACATCTGTGGCCTTTCCAGCTGCTGCAGATGTCTTGTGAGGTATATTCCAAAACGGGCATTGTACTCTATAATGGGTCTAATGAGTGTCGAGTAGAGGGGAACAATGACCTATTTTTTCCTGGATGAGAACCCTTTTATGATGAGGTGTGCCACATAGAAGGACTTCCTGACTTCTGTGGCAATGTGACTATCAAAGGAGAGACTACTCTCCACCTGGGTCCCAAGGTCTCTTATCATGCATTTGGTGTTAAGTAGATTGCTGCCTATGTGGTAGTGCATGGGTACAGAGTTTTTACCAAAGGGGATGACACTGCACTTTTTGGCATTGAGCTTGAGGCCATGTCTCTGACACCAGGCATCTGTCTCAGCGAGGCCCTTCTGCAGAATGTCCACATCATTTGGGGACTTGACTATGGCTCCTAGTTTGCAGTCATCTGTGAACTTCATTAGCCAGAGGCCTTCTGTGTTAGCCTGTACTTCAGAGAAGTAGATACCAAACAGGAGAGGTCCCAGGATGGAACCCTGTGGTACTCCACTTGTCACTGTTTTGAGGTCAGATTTGGAGTCTGCAACTTTTACAGTGTGGGTTCTGTCAGTGAGCCAGTTGGCAACCCATCTTGTAATGTAGGGATTTATACCTAGTTTAGTGAGTTTAGCTATAATTCCAGAATGGGGGATGGTGTCGAAAGCCTTGGCGAGGTCAAGATAGGCTGTGTGAACCACCTTACCCTTATCTACGGCTTTGGTGACTGCCTCAAAGAAGTCGATCAGGTTCTGGAGGCATGATCTGCCTTTCACAAACCCGAAATGGGTGGGATCCAGAGTTTGGAGGTTACCAATGTCTTCGATAGTTCCTGGGATCAGTGGTGGCTCCCCCTTTGTGGAGTGGGATAACTGTTGCTGTGCACCATTCAGTGGGCATAAAGCCTGATGTGAAGCTATTATTGAACATGGTGCTTAAGTGGGGAGCCAGTTCGTTCTGATGTTCATGTAAAACGCAGCCTGGGATATTGTCCTGTCCCATGGACGCTGTGTTTTTGCCTTTAGAGAGTGCAGCTTTTACCTGCGTAGTTGTGATTACAGGGACTCTGCATTCTTCCTGTATAGATATGGGCCCTTTAGAGGGTGAGAGGGGGATAATGGTGGTGGTGCTGCGGTAGTGTTGTCGCCTCACAGTAACATGTTGTCCTGTTCGATTCTCAGTTAAAGCGTCTTCTGTGTGGAGACATGCATGAATGGGCGTACCTTCGTTGAAGGTTGTACGTCAGGGCTGGCACCTTGGTACGTAAAAATCTGCTGCTAATCATTAGCAGACTGTAGTTCCACTGTGCCGACACCTAACTGGGAAAAGCCGAAAGATACAACAACAAGAGGGTGAGAGGGGGATAAAGTTAGCACTGAACCTATCTGCCAGGATGTTGGCAATATCAGTTGGTTCTGTAATTTTCATGCCTTTGTGCTGTAACTCAGAGTAGATCTGGGTGTTGCCATCCAGATTCTTGACATAGCTACAGAATGCTTTGTGGTTGTTCCTGGAATTAGTGGTGATTTTGTTTTCGTAGCTAGATTTGGAGGATCTTATAAGGGATCTCAGCTTCTTACTGAGGCTGACCAGGGAGCTCCTCCACTCATGGGATTTTACTCTCTTTTGCAACAGTTTCTTCCTTCTGTTGTACAGTTTGTTTATGGCAGGGGATCACCAGATTGGCTTCCTTTTTTTGGAAGATAACATCTTGGTTCTGTTTGGGATAGCACGATCCATGCACTCTTGTAAGTGCTTATGTAGTGCATTTGTGTATGATTCAGCAGTTGTAACTGTATTGTCCATCTGCATGGGTGTCATGAAGTTCACCACTTCTGTCTTAAGAAGCATGAAGCTAGCTTTGGAGAAATTTTTTACTGTAGTTTCCTTAATGGGGGGCGGGGGCGGGATGTGGATATCAAGGGTGATTAGCTTATGATCGGATCAGACCAACGAGGAGTTGATTTCAGGTGTGGAACACCGGTCATTCATGCTGGTAATGACTAGGTCTAGGGTATTGCTGCCCCTGGTGGGGGTGTGGATAAGTTGATCCAGGGCATTAGAGTTTATGAATTCCAGAAAGCATTGAGCTAAGGAGTTGGTACATGAGTAGTTTTCCCAGTTAATGGTGGGGTAGTTGAAGTCACCCATTATTAGGGTGTTTGGTTGAACCCTAATATTTTCCAGTACATCAAGAAAAGAGGAGTGGGAATACTGGGGCATGGTGGGGGATCTGTAGCAAGCTACAATTTGGATTGCGGTTTTGCCCAGAGTTAGTTGCAGTTGTATAACCTTGGATGCATTATTCTGAGCAACTAGCCTGGAGGAGTGGATATCCTTGATGAATATGGACACACCTCCACCTTTGGTGTTTCGGTCCAGGTTACATGGCCGAAAAGTGTGGTATGAGTTATAGCCTGGTAGTGCAGGGGTGCTCTCTGGAGCCTTGAACCAGGTCTCAGTCACTGCACAGATATCGATGTTCTCCATTTTAAGGAGTGCCTCGAGTGAGTGCATTTTGAGATTTAGACTTCTAGCATAGAGTAGCATTACCCTCAGTTTTTGCTTGCCTGTTCCTGTTATGGTGGTGAATTTGTTATTTGAACCTTGCCTAAAAAAGGCACTATAGAGACAGCAAGAGCCTTAGCCAGTATCCGGAATCCCAGGGGCGACAGGTGCAGGCCATCTGTGGCAAAGCATCGTGGTCTGTCGACCATGTCATCCCAAGAAGACAGATACTGGATCCCATTAGAATGACACCAGAAGCTTAGCCAGTTGTTGAAGTCAATCATTTTGTGTTTGTACTGCGGTATCATTCTGGGTGATGGCAAAATGATACTCAGGGCTAGGGTCATACCTGCCTGGGCTACAAGATCGGAGAGCTCTTCCATGTCTCTTTTCATGTAGTCCAGGGAGGTACGTCTCACGTCATTCACATCAACATGGACAATGATAGAGTCATATTTGTACTTGTTGTAGAGTGACCTGAGTGCGTGGGTTATGTGGTGGATCCTGGCACCCAACAGGCAGCTGACAGTAACCTTCTCCTTGTTTAGCCTGGTTAGTGGGACATCAGTGTGCCTGACTATAAAGTCACCTATGACTTGTGTGATGGGTACATTGTTTTGCCTTATTGGCTGCGGTTGAATGGAACACTGAGTCTGTGGGCTATGTGTCATTTGGGTTGGGTTGGGGGATGGAGATTGCTTGCGTTTCTGCTTTGGAGGTCTCTGTTGCTTAGACAGATTATTATTGAGAGCCTCCGTGAATGTTTTTGTGTTACTATGTGTGGATCTTGGTGGTGTAGATTTAGTGAGACTATGTGATGAGTGTGGTGTGGTGCAAATGTTTACCTTCTCCTCATGACTGTCAAGTTCAGTCTTGGTTGGAGAGAGGTTTACCTCCAGTTTGGCTAGATAAGTGCATCTCTCACAGGATGTAGTGTTGGGTGGTAGGAGGAGAGGGTTGTCTGTGTACATGAGGCAATTTCAACATTGCCACAAGATGCCCAGATTCATCAGATAGACAGGAGAGAACACTGGGACCCGACCCTTGGACATGCCTGAATGAAAAACTATTTTCCTCTAGATAAGTGAGGAAAGTGAGTACAAGAGCTGTTTTTCTCTAAGCAAGTGAGAAAAGTAAGTACAAAAACTGTTTTCCTCTAGGTAATGAGGAAGATTGAGTGCTATAGTAATTAGTAGCTTACTTAGTGCTTACAAGTTCTGAACAAGTGCTGAGCATGAATAAGTAAATGTAAGTGCTAAAACTAAGAATATATATATATATATATATATATATATATATATATATATATATATATATATATATATTAATCTACTTGCCCATGTACCACAGGGTATTTCTGCATAATTCATTCATTTTACCCTTTCCCAAGATCAGTTTTCTGAATGACTTTCTGTACCTTCAATATTTTCCTAATCAGTTTATAAGCAGGTGTATCATTTCACCACAACATGTATGCCATATGTTTCATTTTGTAAGTGCTGATAACTACCATTCATGTACTTTTACATATTTCAGAGCAATTTGACAGCTTCCCTATTGTCATAAACCTCCAAAGTATTTCACACACTCGTGTTTGTGCATAGGTCATTAATCTATAAGCACTCAGAGCAAAGACCATGTGACAGATACTTTCATGTGTGTATTTCTCACAGATGTATTTTGATTTATTCTCCTACTATGACTGCTTTATTTTATTCACAGTCTCTGTTATATGACTTCTGTATATAACATCTGCATCTGTATTTCTGATGAAGTTTGTTTTGGTGTGGTACCGTTGCTCTCCATCACTGTCTTATCTGCTCAGTTTCTGGTATTTACTTTATGTGCTCAAAAGCTGAAAAACCCGAATCCAAATAGCGCGACATGTAAAGAGCGAACCGCGAATATGTCAAACGAGCAAAACCGCGAAAGTGGAAATATCGAATTTGCATAGTTGTCCCATCTGTGGTATAGCTCCGTAAAGTAAGTGTGCGATAGTTACGGACCTTAGGGTTAGGGAGGGGTGAAGGTAAGAGCATAGGTAGGTAGTGTATGTAAGGTTTTGTGTAGGGTTTTGTTAAGTGTATGTGTGTGGAATATTTAGTTTGTTTGGGTATAGCTCCATAGGGGAAGTGTGCGGTAGTTATGGACGTTAAGATTTGGGAGAAGTTAAGGATAGTGCATAGATAGTTGTGTATGTGGGGTTTAGTGTAGGGCTAGCAGTAGGGTTTTGGTGTTTTAATTTAGGGTTAGAAGTAGGGTTTTGGTTAGTGTATCTATGTGTTCTTTTATTGTGTTTGGGTAAGTAGTGTGTTGGCTGTGGTGGGTTGGCCAACTATGACGGTTCGAGGTTTTAAATTACACGCTTTAGTAAGTTCGACATATTCGGGGTTCGGTCTTTATGTGTCACGCTATTTGGATTCAGATTTTTTGTGTTTCGAGCGCATAAAGTAGGCCCAGTTTTTGTGGTGTCATAGGGTACAAAAACACACACACACACACACACACACACACACACACACACACATACACACACACACACACATATACCCTTATACATCTGCGCCTCAGAAAGGCAACCATGCCACCTTGTTTAATGCCAACTCCAGGACTCTTCCACTCAGTAAAGTCTACCTGTCTGTAGTTCACCTTCCCTGTAATCTCTTACCTTTCAGCCATAGACTGTAACTGCTTGTATATGGCATTTAGCTTCAGCAAATGTTCTGTATGCATCATCTAATACAGAAATATGCTGCCTTTCCTCATATTTCTGACATGTGCAGGTGATTTATCAGTTAAAACTGATGGAAGAATTGAATTTTATCCATGCACCAAATGATGTGGCAAGTAGCCAAATAAGTTATACCATTCATTATAATAATTCATTTCACAGATTGTAAGGAAATATATAACTTTTTGTTGTTGTTGAAGAAAAGACATGAAATACGATTCATCTATAATTTTTATTTTTTATTGTTTTTTTTGCAAATCACCATACAATAAAACCAAGAAAAATCTATAAATAAATAGAATAATTGAAATAAAATTCATAAACTGTAGTGTAGTAAAGCAGCCTAAATAAATAATATTAACTACTGATTAATATGGATAATATAATCTAACCCATGATTTCATTTTCTAAGCATGCGTTTGCCTACTCTGTGACTTTGACCAAGGCACCTAACTACACAGTGATCCTGGGTCACCCCTGAAAAAAGGGGGTCATGTCTAAAGAGCTTCCCCAGTTAGCAAATGAATAAAATAAAATTATTTTATAATGGCTCTCCTTATGGGTCGAGATGCATTGACCTGAATAAATGATATTTGAGGAACCTCCAGAATGAAACTTCAGTTTTGCATGCCCAAATCAGTGAAGGTAATCCATTCCACGTAAAGTGGGCTAGGTAGGCAAATAAATGCTTATCTGATCCTTCAGCTACATGCTGTGAATTACCAAAAGTCCCCTGCTAAGAACTTAACCTGTCTAGATGGGACATAGGGACCCAAACCATATAAGATACAATATGCAGGAACTACTTCTTCTTCTTTCGGCTTTTCCCGGTTAGGGGTCGCCACAGCGGATCACTCGTCCAATCATTGATTGGCAGTGGAGTTTTACAGTGTCGAGGTGTCAGTCTGAAGCCCAGCCTTCCACAGAAGGCACACACACACACACACACACACACACACACACACACACACACACACACACACACACACACACACACACATGCCAATTTAGAGTGTCCAATCCACCTACAGCATGTATTTGGGATGTGGGAAGAAACCGGAGCACCCATAGGAAGCCCACGCGATCACAGAGAGGACATGCAAACTCTGCACAGAAGGCACCCCAGCTGAGTATCAAAGTGGAAAACCTCTTGCTGTGAGGTGGCAACGCTAACCGCTGCACCACCGTGGCTGCCCATACAATATGTAGGAACTACAGTCTTAAAAAGTGATGTTGCTGTTACCAGGTCACAGAGTAAAGGAGTAATGCACTTGGCATTAGGTGGTTCATTTAAAACCCTGGTAATACAATTCTGAAGTTAGTAAGGTAAATAAGATTGGTTCACAATAACGTGCATAAGGGATGAAATGGGATCTGCATAACTAGACACATAGTTTGAAAAATGTGCAAATAAATGTAAACTCATAAAACTGAAGAGGAAGAATGCAGAAAAGTCATAAACAACTAGAAAAAAAAATAGCAGTGATAACAAAGGCGGGAAAAGGTGTCGGATGTGGTCATATCAGACGAAATAACGGTAGGGAAGCAGTATAAAGCAGTATGAGAGAGAGCAGTGATAACAGCTGGCAGAACACTTGGATTTAAGGGAAGAGGCATCACCAGTACAAAACTAAAACATTGTATTGATCATTTGTACAAACTGGATGAGTACCAGTGTGGCATAATAGACTCCCTACATTACAGTTCTAAGGTCCAGGGTTCGTTTCTGGTCACTGCCTCTCAAAAATGTGTTGATTGGTTAATTCTAGTGATCCTTTTATAATGCATTTACCCTCGTCCTGTGACCAAGTTATTGTTAAACAAGGGTCTTAGATAGACTAGATTCCTTATTTAAAAAAAAAAAATAAAAATGAATGAGTGAATGAAGAAAAGTTAGTCACACTTTATAGGCAGTTGTTAAGACCCCAGAAGAGCACTATATGGAGTTTAGTGAATGAGTTGAGTGACAGTGGAGACCAGAGCAACATAACTGTGTAATTTGCTCGAGAAGATATATAAAGAGAGCAGAGCAGGTGCAGTTATGAAGAAAGAAGCCATAGTGGAAACATGACAAAAGCTTATACACACACACAAAAGGAATATACAGAGCTAAAGACATGCTAGAACTAGAAGGCACAGTTTAAAGGTATGGGAAAGGTAGTTCAGGGAAAAAACAAAGTATATTTTTTCACAAAAGAGTAGTGGATTAACATAACCCACTTTCCTAAACAGGCACCACAGCCAAAAGAAATGAAATAATTACAAAAATGGGATAGATAGACCAGTTTTATAAAAGATGTTGAAACTAAGCTGCTGGTTATGTAGGATTTGCAATGTAACCTCTGGGAGACAAATCTGTCCTTCCAGCAGGTTCTATTAATGTCACATGCCAGGTTAAGGCCATTAGAGGGAGTAACCCATATACTATTTGACTTACAGATATGCAGCATTTCCAATAAAGCAGGGACAAAGATTGCCTTATATGCAAGGCAGAGATCGTCTCTGAGTAGTCTTTATGAAACAGAATAAAGTGACAATGATATCAGATGATCCTCATAGAACAGATGCTGAAGACCTTGAATTTTCCTTGTAAGGAACCTTTGCGATCTCCAATTACTGCAGGTGCTTGGAAAGGTACATACCAAAAGGGGCATTGTACTCAATTATTGGCCTGATAAGGGAAGAGTACAGGGAGGTTAGAACTTTTTTCCTGGATGCAATGCCCTTACTTATGAAATGAGCAATATAAAATTCCCTTCTTACCACTGTGGTGACGTAGTGGTAAAAGGTAAGGTTGCTGTCAACCTGTGTGCCCAGGTCTCTCACCACTGAGTGCATACTTAGGGTGTTATTATTGATGTGGTGGTTGGCAGGAACATCATTCTTACTAAAAGGGATGATAATGCATTTTTGCATTGAATTTAAGGCCATGACTTTGGCACCAGTCATTTGTTTGTGTAACACCCTTTTGTAGGCTGTTGACATTGTTTGGAGATTCTATGACCACTCCCAGTTTGCAGTCATCAGCAAACTTTATCAGCCACAGACCTTTAGTTTTAGCTTACACTTCTGAGTAATAGATTCCAAACAGTACGCATCCCAGGACTGATCCATGTGGAACACCACTGGTTGCAGGTCTGCTGTTAGAGGTGGATTCCCCTATTTTGACTATATGGGTTCTATCAGTGAACCAGTTAGCGACCATCTAATGGTATATGGGTTGATACCTAGCTGGGTGAGTTTGTCAACTATGCCTGAGTGGGGATAGTGTCAAAGACCTTGGCTAAGTCTAGGTAGACTGTATTCACAGATTTCCCCTCATCAAGGGCCTTCGTGACTGTCTTGAAGAAGTCCACCAGGTTTAACAGGCATGATCGCCCTTTGAAAATCCAAATTGAGTAGGGTCAAGTCTTTTGAGGTTACTAATATCTTTGTTGATAAGGTCCATGATGATTCTCTCTATGACCTTACAGATAAGGCTAGACAGGCTAATAGGTCTGTAGTTCCTGGGGTCAATGGAAGCACCACCTTTGTCCAAGGGGATATTTGTGGCCTTTTTCCATTCAGCTGAGATGAAGCCAGTGCTTAGACTGTGATTGAAAAAGAGTACTCAATGGCATTGCTAATTCTTGTTTGAGCCCATGTAGGATGCAGCCTGAGATGTTATCAGGTCCCATGGATGCTGTGTTTTTGACCTTAGACAGGGCATTCACAACCTGCTCTTTAGAGATACAATATAGAGGATAGATGGTAGGGATGTCTTGGGGTAAGTGCGCAGGGGAAAGGGTAGTGAATTTTTCACAGAACCTGTCAGCTACATTTATGAATGGGCCCGGTGGTGATATTTTTATGTAATTGTATATTTTTTTCATTAATATGCCTGCCTTTGTCAGATACCCCCCCAAAAAAAGACTGAATTACTAGAAGAACATGGTCTTTTTAGGCGAGTGTCTGTTGGGTTCTGTAGCAAAGCAAAATACAGATACTGAACATGGCATCTACTAATCTTTTATATCCGTCCTGCATAAAGCAATATTTTATAAAGACTTCTTTGTGTGTATGTTCGAAGTACTACATGCAAAAGTCTGGAAGATTTAAAAAAAAGCTGTAAAGACACCCAATAAAGGTATATAAACACACACACACACGCACGCACGCACACACACAAACACACACACAGTTTGTATTATTAAACTATTGAAATAGCCTTCTTCTATGAGAAGAAAACATACCCCCTAATGTCACCTTTATATTGCCACCTGCACCAAATCATCTAAAATATTCAGTTATTATTTTTTTAATTTATGAAATAACCGAATACTATGCTAATAATGTGTGTTTTATTTATTTTTGTAGGGATCATGTTTACACTGAAAATGCTTATGATAAGTGCTGCCCGCCAAACAGTGACCTATTACCATTTTAAAGGACTTCCTGACCAGGCAGGGCAAATACTTTCCAAAGTACAGAAGTACATGGCAGAAATTAGGACGTTCTTCAGACAATCTATATATGACTGCATGATGAAAACAGCTGAGAATGCCCAAAGGGACACCAGTGAAATCCTCAGTAAGGCCTCTAGCTCCTCCTCCAATATAATCGATGTATTATATAAGAAGTTATCCAGTCGCTATCCATGGTATGGCTGGGCAGTTGCAAAAACATCTGACATAGGTGCAAAGACCCGTATTAGCATACTGGAAGAGAGGGGCACAGACTTCTTTAAATTTCCAGAGTACGCAGACCAAAATAAAGGCATCATTGTAGCGTGGCAAGATGTTATCACTGACCATGTGACTTGTACAGATATTGCTAGAGTCAAAGCCTTTGTCAGCTATCTGTCCCATGATGATTACCATGTTGTTTCCTCTTATACTATCCCAGTTAAACAAAAATGCCCTCGTTCCATAATGATAGAGCATTTAACTGCAAATGACAGGAGAAAGATATTAGAAGATAGCCCTGCTTCCCACTGCACTAGTGCACATGGGTCTAACACTAACTGCATTTCAGCTCACATCCAGTCACAGCTTGCTCGCTGGAACTGGATTGCGATTCCAGAAGTAACAGTGGCAAATCCTTGTAGCAGATCTGAAATTTGCAATGAGCATGGGACTTGCAAGTTTCTCACTGGAACAAATTATGTGTGCATTTGTGAAGATGAATATGATGGAAAAAACTGTGAAGAAAAAATACAGCTAAATGATGAATTTGTAAAGTACCTTGCTGTCCTGCGCAAGATGTTTCAGATTGCAACGGGTGTTCCAACAGTAGTGGATGTTTTCTTTGAAGTTCGAAATATGGGGAATAATATAGAGACTATTCTTAACAGTGTCAAAGATCAGCTTTTCTATACACAGAATTTAGTAAAACATAGTGAAATTCTTTATCAAGTAAGTTATGTCGCAGGACTTTATAAAGATTTGATGTCTGGAAACATAACAATGGATTCTTTTGGACAACAGATGGAAGCTTTTATGAAAGAAAAATCAGGGGGGTACTTACTAGCCCGTCTAAAAGGACTCCTCCTCGGTGATGGTATAGCCGATGTGAAAGGGAAAGACTTTTTTAACACTTTCAAAAGTAACTATCTTGCCCAGTATAACAATGCATGCTCCTACAAGTATTCCACAGATATTACAGTATTACTGAAATCTCTAGCGTCCCTCGATCAAGCCTTTGTTGAAGCTCTTTTAGTGCACAAGCAATGGAAAATTCAAAACAATCTAAAACTTGATAGTGAAAGCTTAGATGATTTTCTTCGACTTAACCAAGGAAGACAAGGTGAATACCAAGCTTACTGGATAAAAACAAGCTGCTCGCAGTTAAAGGTGACAGATCTAAACCAAAATTTCTGTGATGATAAGCTGAGTTATGAAGGCATGGTAGTTCCTTTAAGCTGTTCTTCAAACAAAACACCCTCTGTTGCTTCTGTTCAGTGCATTCAAGGACCATCAGGGGTGCAATGGAGTGCAGTTCCCCAGTGTAACTACTATTGGCTGGCCTGGGGTAGCTGGAGTGAATGTTCAGTTTCATGTGGAGAAGGAACCCAGTATAGAACCAGGGATTGCTCTGGTCCTACCACACAACTTTGCGGTAGTGACTGGAAAGAAGTACGACCGTGCAGCAAAGAGAAATGTTGCCAACAAAAATTTGGCAAATTTGAATGCAGAAGTGGAAAATGCATTCTAACTTCAGATTTGTGTGATGGGGTCTATGACTGCCCAAACAATGAAGATGAATCTGAAGCTTACTGTCCTGACTATATACGTTCCGGAAAGGTCATAGCTTTGAAAAATGAATGTGGCTCAGACAGTTGGCTGAGCTGTGACACAGGAGATGACTGCAGGCGAAGGACATGTCCTGGGGGCTCAATGGATACTTCTGAGTGGGATAACTGTGGAAAAGAGACATTTACTATTTATGCACTAGGGAGGCAACCAGGGGACCCCATCCATTTTGGTGATACTGTGGGACTGAAATTTAGAGGCAAACACTGGCTGAGCTGCTGGGTTAGTGGCAGCCGATGTGAAACAAGAAGCTGTCCTGGAGATCAAATGCGTGAAGAATGTCGTGGTGAGTTGTTCTGGATTTATTCAAAGGCTCGAACTGGTTCATGCTCTTCTGATGTTCGCCAGTCTTGTAGAGGAAAGCCTATTAGAAATCTTGACACTGTGTTTCTTCTTTATTCTACTCCTGCAGAAAACAAAGCATACTGGGTCAGTCATGATGACGGATGGATTACTACTAGAACCTGTCCTGGACGGTACATAGAGCACTGCAGGTGTGAAGCATGGCAGATATTTCAGAAATGGTAGAAAATATGAAGAAATGTACAGCAATTCAATTGACTGTTTTAGTTCCTCCAGGTCACATCTGAATGTCGATACTTATGTCTAATGGACTTACCCAGTTTACAAATATACAAAATTAAAAAAAATGTATACATCTGCTAATTTGTACTGCAAATATTATATTCTTTATGTGCATTGTTTATTTCTTTTGTTAGTGTTAAATGTTATTGCACATACAGTTCCAGTCATAATACCTCACATAAAATAACAGGTCACTGAATGCCACTTACTAGAAATTATTTTATTGAAGAACACATCTGGTGCACATTATGAGTAATATCATTTTGACAAAGACTAACATTTAAATAAATTTACAGTTGAAACAGAATTGATAATTTGGTAGTGAATGTATTTATTTTCCTATTTTCAATGCATATAATGACTAGCAAAGTTGTGTAAAAGTACAATCATATTATTTCAAAACCATCAGGATAGTGGTTAAGTTTTCTTAAATGTCATGCTTGTTTGAAAAGAAAGTAATGATATGATGTGGTATGCATTTGTACAATGATGAATTAAAAATTGAACAACAGTGGTAGGGAGAGACAGGCCAAAAGCTAGGTGTCAAGTGATGTTCGGTGATGTAGTTCCATGTTTTTCTGAGTATACATTTTTAGCATGTGTCTCATTTGTCTTTAACTTTATTTTGATTATAAATCTCAGCTGTTTTATGAAAAAAAAAAATATATTTGTTTACCAGGGTGTTGCACTAATCAATATTGACCAATTTCAGCCTGGATGAAATACAAAACATTTTACAAACAAAACATACAGAAATTTAAGCAATAACAGAACAGTCCAGACTACTTACATAGAAAATAAACTGTTTATATACATTCCAGTGAACAAGAACAGTGCAATCTACAATAAGGAGAGTCTAATGTGCAATGTATACATTAGTTTTTAAAGTACGTCAATCTTCAATGAATCTTGAGAGAGGAGAAAAGACTTGGAAAGGAGATGTGTGACATGTCCTACATTAAAGTGAGTGTAAGTAAATTCTGCAATGCCTGATGGGATTTCACATACCTGACAGAATGACGTACTCCACAGTGGTGTTTACTAAACTTCCTTTCCCCAAAGTATAGTGACTTCAAAATTGGTTATGTGAAGGTATCTTGTCAGATAGAACAGCCCTTATTTGGCAGTGTGGAACCCTTGCTACCTTGACAAAGTTATGTTTGGAATTAATTGAAATATTATTTCAAATATCTATTTTTGTTTCAGATAACTTTAACAAAATGTACTCTACTTAATTGACATGGTTTGGTTTTATTAGTTTTTGCTGACCAGATAAAAATCATTAGGCCAAAATAACTCTTTTTGGGAGTTACCTAATTGCACTGATCTGTCTAAGCAATGAGTTTAGTGCTAAACAGTATGCAAGGGGAGATTGTCTGACTTAACTGAATGTTAATAAGATTAATCTTACTTGCACAGTGTTACCTTAAGTAAGCTGTACTGTAGGCAAATAATGAAATTATTCTTCCAAACAACAAGAGTTCCTTTTTCATATTTACAACTCCGTTCAATGGCCTAGAACCATATATCTAGTCAGAGCTGGGGTGTAAGATTGATAGCTGAAGATACTTTAACAAAAAGTGTTATACCTGGGGTTCCTCTACCTCAGGGCACTGGTCTCTATGGTCTTTGGGCCTCTTCCAACATCTTTTTTGGAGACATGACTACAGATGTACAAAGTCAAATAGAGGTGTTTATATAATTTATTTGAAGGCAATAGTTCATGCAGGAAGGAGGTACCTCTACTGCTGTAAATTGAATGGTAGATAAGCTGACAGCTAAAATGTAGCCCCAAAGAGTAAAGAATCTGCCATACTGTGCTAGACAAGCTAAAATTCAGGTATTTCCTACTGCATGAGCAGCATTGCTCTCAATAAATCAGGAACACGTCTCAAAAGAATCCAGGACAAATGCAGAAACAGTCATGGATAATTAGGGACACTTAAAATATTAGCAGTATTAACATGAGACATTGACATGACAGAACACTGAAAGAAGTAAGTTGGCATGGTCAACAAAGTTGGCACAATGATTAAGATCTTTTCCTCACAGATACAAGGTTTGATTCTGACCTCTAGTTATTGGCTGGGCTTATAATACTCTGCAGACTGATAGTCTAGTATTTAGGTTGGCCACTTAGCCAAATGGATAAGACATATGATTCTGGATCAGAAGATGATAGGTTTAAGTACTACCATGGTCATCCAAAGCAAGGCCACAATTTTAGAAGATTAACTGGAAATTTTAGACTATAGTTAGCATAATTTAAGTTGTTTGCCTCATATACACAAGGTACAAGGTTTGATTCTCACCTTTGGTCATTTTCTGGTTATCGGCTAGGCATGTAATAGTCTGCGGACTGGTTGCCAACTATTACCCACTGTGTCTTTGATTCTGAATAAAGGGACAGTGCTTCCATTTCTTGAGGAAGGGTTAGCCTAAGGGTTAAGATCGTAACCTCACCGGTGGAAGGTAAAGGGTTTATTTCTGACTCCAAGTTATTTATGAACTTACAATAAGAGAATGCAAATTATAATACATTTTGTGAAGTAAAAGAATGTGTAACTCTGATTATTGTCGTTGTTTATTATTGTAATTTTCCACCCTTTCTCCAAATGTTACAATTTTTAGGAGAGATTAAGAGGGACAGAGTTTAAAATTGGGAACATTCTTGAAAATCAGGGACATTTGAGAGGTACGATGAGTGGTGAGTGGCCAGTAAGTAGCTAATGACTATTAAGTGAGCAGTGGCAAGAATTGTAAAGGGTCACACCAACTGAACTTCCACTAAATCCAGCCATTATCTATGACCAAATAATACAATTGACTGGGAGGTTGGGTAATGATTTAAATAGTTTGGATTTGTAATGCTGAGTCCCATAATATGGGGACTAAATTGCAGAAGATCTGGATTTACATATATTAAGTCCAAGATTACTATTTCTCACTATATTCCTTTTTCTAAAATCTAAAAGAAAAACCTAACCAAGCTAAAATTTTCATTGTGTGATACCTTAAACCTCATGGAATAAAGAGGCACATAGGTTATATGAAAATGACCCCTTAAGGGCATTAAATGTTTTGATTACATGGCTTCTGAATATACATCTCTTTTTAAGTCTTTAGAGACAGATTCAGGCTAACAAAGCCAAATACCATGAGCTGTGGACATGCAGGTTTCTTATTACCCTCATTTGCACAGATAAGTAGACTATTTGGTTACATGTTAGAAACACAGGATCTTTAAACCCAGCTGATGTCCATAACCACTAAGGTGTTTTCAAAATATCCCAATTAACAAACAAAACCAAAACGTAAGAAGGTCACACAGATAAACCAATTAGTAAAAAACACAAGAAAAACCTAGCCAAGCTAGAGTTTGCACTGTGTGATACATTAATCCTCCTAGAATAGAGGCCCATGGGATATATGCAAATGACCACATGGGGCCTCTATTCCAGGAGGTTTAAGGTAACACACAGTGAAAACTAGCTTGGCTAGGTTTTTCTTGTGTTTTACTAATTGGTTTGTCTGTGTGACATTTTTACTGTTTGGTTTTGTTTGTTAGATGGGATATTTTGCAGACACCTTAATGATTATGAACATCAGCTGGGTTTAAAGACCCTGTGTTTCTAGAGTATAGCTGAACAATCTGCTTATGCTGTGATGATGAAATCATAAGAAGGCTCAAATGTGCATGTCTATAACTAGTTGTATTTGGCTTTGTTGGGGTGAATTTGTCCTCAAAGATTTAAAAAGCAAAAGTCATGAATATGTAAAAGTCATATAGCTGAAATAGTTGATGTCCTTAAGGAATCATTTGCATATAACCCATAGGCCTCTATTCCAGAAGGCTTAAGGTATCACACAGTGAAAACATTTGCTTGGCTAGGTTTTTTTGTAGTTTTTACTAAGTGGTTTGTTTATGTGACTTTTTGCTTTTTATATTCTCTTTTCTGTGAGACATGGCAACAAAGAAGTTTGAAAGAGAAGCATGTTATTTAGTATTCACTCTTTTCCAGCATTTTCAGTGTTTTTTTTTTTTTTTTTTTTTTTGCGTGTTGAGACTCAGCCTTGCAAGTAGCAACATTTTAATAATGAGCTATTAGACTGAGCTGGAGCCTGTTCCTAAAATATTGTGCAAAGGCTGGGATGCATTATAGGTGGGATACACATATACATGCCTACAGGCAGTTTAGAGTAGCCCACCAACCTTAGCATTACAGCTTTGAAGTTGGAGGAAACAGAAGTAGGGTGTATGGTTACAGACAAATGTTTGTTAGGGCCACAGCAGTGATATCAGCATTAGGTTTTAAGTACTATTCTTGAGTGAAACTTAAAATAAAACCACATAAGAGGTTAAAACAATCATAAACCTTGTATTTCTTCTTTACCAAAAAGAAATCCTCTCTAATGTTGTTTGTGCAGCAGTGTAAAACACAAGCCTCCCATTTTCATAAAATATGAGATAGTCTTGTCAAAATATCTACCAAGTAGCCTGTGCCAGAGGCATTCAAGGTAAAGTCCTGACTAGACCCTGGGCAACACATGTTTCACTAATGACTCAGAAACTGATGGAACAGGAAAGGAGGGTGGACATACCCATGGTGGGGGAAGGTCAGACGTTCTTTTCTGGCTTGTGCCGTACCTTCACTAAGAAGACCCTGTTGGAGAGGAAAAGCTCACTGAGTGGTGGGAGGGGCCAACTCAAGAGAATGTAGCATGGCTGCCCGAGCGGGTGATGGTGACTGCTATCAGCATATGTAGATGGGTACACATACATGGACTGAGGCCTGTAAGGGGCCCTCATGGCGATCTTAGCATCAATAAGGGGTGGGTTTTAGCTTCATAAATAAAAAATGATCTCATTGTGAAAACACAAAGTACCATCATGGCTTCCTAGACAACAGCTACTTTGAGTCTCGATGGTACAAAAATTATATCAAAAATGTTTACCAATTCCTGTATGATACTGACTTTCTTTTTCTTTTTAAATGGCCATTTTCAGTGAAGCTGCAATATCATAACATATTTCCTTTTACAGCTGTGAGAGCCTAAGGAAACATCAGTGCACACACACACACACGCACACACACACACACACACACACACACACACACACACACACACACACACACACACACACACACACACACAAACAAAAGTACTCTCTTAATAACTGAAACATGTACATGAGATTAAGAGAAACTATATCTTAATAGAGTGATTGCACATATTTGCTGTGTTGCATAATGTCTAACACTATTCTAATCATCATTTAACAGTGGTCAGGAAAGTACTACAGGACATCTATGGTCAGAAAATGAAAAAATGTGCTTGAACTTAACTTGAACTTTTCTGCAATAGTATTGTCCATGTGTCCGTCAACGTAGTTAGGAATATTTTATATATTCTACTACAAAATGGCATCATGTTGGCAGTGGCATTGATACAATTTTGTTAAAGCAACGGCATCTTCTTCTCACAATATTCTGTCTGCAGCCACATGATATAAACCTGCTTTCCTTCTAAGTTCATAGGTTCATAGGTAAGTGATACACTAGCTGCCCTTGTGCAATATTTAAGCCTAGCCAGTTTCCTGTTTGGTGCTTAAATTAACCTGTCTCATTTGGTGTTGGATTGTCCTTACCCATCCCATAGTCGATAATTATATAGTACCCCTACTGAGAATAACGAGGATCATACCATAGACAATGTGATGACACCAATGTGTAGGATAAAGTATTTATGAGCTGCTTCTGTCCATTAGTAGTGCAAATAAATATGTTTTTCTTACATTTCTTATCTATGTCAGCTTACATTAGTAGCAGCTTAAATTAGTGTCTCCTCTGAGTGTCACTGGAGACAGTGTCAGATGATTGTTTTTTCCAGTGGCTCACTCTAAATTTAGTTGCAAGCATCTAAGCAAGCATTCATGGCACTTTCCTTGTTCAAGAAAAAATCAGAGGCCAAATATTTTTCTGGGTCTTTTCTGTCCTTCAAGCCTGCTAATAACTACCACCTTGGGCAACAGCTGACTGGAGAAGCCATCTTCCAAGCAATCAAAAAGGGAGCTTGGTTTCCAGCCTCCCCACCTGTCCAGTATATAGTTGAGCCTGTTCCAGGGCCATACTTGTGCAGGAGTCTGAGGATTTAGCTTCAACTCAGACTGAGCATGCCCACATTTAAGGGTAGAACCTAATTTCCCCAGGCCAGGAAACTACCTAACAATCCAAAACACAAATCTGCCTTCATGGTGATAGTAACAACCATTCACTCTCACTCTAATCAAGTAGGTTATCCAGAAGCCAAGCTAACAATCTAATTCAGGTCATCTAGGTCAAATTCAGGCTTTGTTGATCTGTGCCATGGAGTCAGCTACAGTGGCCAAATATTTACTCATCCCACACATTTTCGCTGTCTGACAAATAAAATGACTGTTTCTGTTATTCTGGTCTTTGCTGTTCACTTATCAGTGAAGAATAATTTACAGTGATACAGCTTGATGCCAAGAAGTAAATGATGCATCAAATAGTGCAACACAGTTCAAAATGAAATAATGTAAGCCTTCAAGGAAAACTAAAATAGTATTTTCAAGGGTTCAGCAGTTACAGAGCTTAAATATGAGCTACTGTCACCAACTATGTGAAAGACAAGAACTATGGGCCTTGAGTCATATACTGCTACCAACAGCTATATATGTAAGGGATTGAAATACCTTAAGAGCTTACTGCAAATATACAGCAACACCAGCCACACTCAAATAAGCTTTACACTGTGCAGCACAAAACAAGCCCTTAGTACAATATTACTAACAAAAACTGAGGCATAAGCCAATTTTTTGCTCCTTTCTGTACCCTGTTAGCTGAACATCATCTGCTCTCAGTTCCTCTCCTCATCCGCTAGATCTAGTGGACTCACCTTAGCCTCCCCTTAGCTAAGCCTGACTCATACCTGGGCCATTAAAGAGACCAAGGATGCAGTGGTAGTTTCACTCTATATTTCACCTTTTTCCCCTGCCCATACAGACATCTAGTAATATCCCAAGCATAGAATGTGCAATGGATGTTGGCACTAAACTGTCCCTTACTTGTGCAAAGGATCATCAGCAGTAAGTTGACCCATCCTGAGGCAACACTCTACTACTGTTTCTCCACTCTCCACCATTGAAAGCTTGTGCTGTGAGTGTAAGCATCTCCCACTTCTCCCTGAGTATGTACACACACATCTTCCCCTTCAAGTGCCTTATACACCCAACCTACTAATTGAACCCAGGTTGCCTGGGCCATAGTCAGGGCTCTATCCTTCTATGCCATGGTGTTAGCTTAAAACAATTTTGTTATACATATATGGTATTTCCCAGCAGAAGTTATGGATACCTCTCTAGTGTCCATCCCCTTTCTTGTGTTTATGATGGACACTGTTGCCAGTTAGCCTGAGCTAGCATTAAACTTTTTATTAAATTATAACTACTTATCGTGAAATAGTCTCTCTTCAGAAAGGATATATACCTACAGCCACTCCACTGCTGGGAAATTGGGAGATTACCTTTGAAAAACTAATAAATAAGACAACAGGCATGAATAAGTAAAACACTTTAGTTAAGAGAAAAATAAGGTAAAGACATAAAAAGATGAGTTAAAATAGTACAGTTAATGCATTAACTGCAGATTTAACAGCTTGATAATGGCAGGATAATTATATCTATAACTAATTAGATTGGTCCTACTTTCTGAAGAAGAATGTTCCCTACAGTGTCATAAAAATATCTACTCCTAGCAATTTATCAGATATTTTGCTTACAGTCCATGGGAAAGCAAGTTTAAAAAATAATTTGCTGCTCCAAGTTTGAATAGCATTTATTAAATCCATAATCTAAACTGAAAGCACAGGCATCTTGGTTCAGACGTTTCATAAATCCAAACAACAATCTCAAACAGAGAAGAAAGATTAACAGGAGTAGCAGTCCTGGATAAGTACTCCTAGGTGGTTAGTATGCTTCATAATACTAGGTTAGCTACTCTAGTGGACAATTTTAAGCTTAGCCAGTTTCCCCTTAGTGAGAATCAAATTCTGTACCTCTTGTTTGTGAGGTAAATACCTTAAACATTATGCCAAGCCCCAGATGCTTTCCATCATTTAAACTAATATGCTAGGGCACATAGAAAACTACATTCCACTCCAAGATGAGATAATACAGCTCTTGGTAACTTGAGTGTAAAAAATAGTAGACAGTTCCATTCTGCTACAATTTCCATAATATAATGAAATATAAAACTCCTGATATTCTACTTCTGCAAAAATATCAGTCCCTGACAAGCAGATTAACCCGTGCTCCTACCTGCTAGATTATTCAATAGGTAATACGGGTACCATCCTTGTGCCTTATGAAACACTGAGAAGGCATAAAATTCCCAGAATATCATTTTCCTTCCAGACTGATACACGATACAAATAATTACAAAGCAAGTATGTTTGGCACTTTTGTCTTTTACTTAAAGATTTCTTAAGAAAAACTAACAAATGACTCAACAGTCGGTTATATAACATCTTAACACATCACATGACTGTGCAACACCAATCAGATAACAAGAACGTGCTTTTGAAAAAATAGAAAAACTTTAAAAAATATCAATATCAATGCAATAAACAAGAAATTAAAACAATAAAAATACATGAATATAATTAAACCTTAGATGCTCTATTTTTCAAAATGCACTAAATATTTATGCTGTTTATGATGCCTGGAAAACATGTACAGACACAATTACAACCAACGGTATATCCAATACCTCCACTTAAAATGTGATAGAATGTCTGTAAATAAAATAAAAGTTTTCTCTAGTTTTAATAACATGACCATGCTTATGCATGCTTTGAGGCAGTTTCTGAGGCATTTTTCTCAATAAAAAGCATCATGGCTGTCACAAACAGACATGTAAACAATATATATAGGAAACTGTAATCAAAATATTTAGTTCCACCAAACGTCCTGTCACTTTGAAAGCTACATATGGGCTGGGGCTGTTCAACATATATATATATATATATATATATATATATATATATATATATATATATATATATATAATTTTTACCTCCATTTTATTTAAAGCTCATTTGTTGACCAAATGACTGAAACTTCAGGTTCCACAGAGCCTGTTTTCAGCAGAGGCCGGGAGAAATGCTCCAGATGCATGTCTTTGGAATATATATATATATATATATATATATATATATATATATATATATATATACATATGTATGTATATATGAGTTACCTCCATTTCATCGAAAGCTCATTTGACTGAGACCAAATGACTGAAACTTCATTTCACTGACACTTCATTGACTGACAATTCATTTACTGACAATTAGTACTGGCAGTGTCTAGAGCACTGTAAGGCAAGTAAAAGGAATATGTCCTTTCCCCACTGAAGTGCGACCCTGGAGTTAGTATATATTGTTAGGGGTGTATGGGGGGCACAGCCTCCTATATTGGGGGTTTGGGGGGCGCAGCCACCCACTTACTTTCATGTTATATTCTCTGCTTTTGGGTTTATATTGTTTAGTAAAACAAAAGTAAGTGGGTGGCTGTGCCCCCCACACTCCCCAGTCTGGGAGGCTGTGCCCCCACCCCTGCAATAATATATACTAACTCCAGGGTCACACTACAGTGGGGAAAAGGACATATTCCTTTTACTTGCCTTACAGTGCTCTAGACACTGCCAGTACAAATTGTCAGTAAATGAACTGTCAGTCAATGAAGTGTGAGTGAAATGAAGTTTCAGTCATTTGGTCCGACTAAAATGTTTGTCAGTCAAGTGAGCTTTCAACGAAATTAAGGTAACCCATATATATATATATATATATATATATATATATATATATATATATATATATACACACACACACACACACACACACACACACACACACACACACACACACACACACATATATACATATATATTCAATATTTACAAAAGTCACAGGGGTGCATTCCCTTTTTTCTTATTGTTTTTGACAAAGGCTTAAGGTTTGTGCTTCTCTTATAAATAAATGTTGGTACATGCCCAGTTTTGCTGTATAAACCACAATCAGCTTGTAAATCAAAATGTTCTTAGTATGTAGACTATAGAAAATATGGTCTATAAGAAATGCAGATTCAAAGCTAGTACTTTTAAGAGACTTGCCATTCTATCTACCCTCGGTTTTTAGTATAACTACTCTCCATCAACATATAGCAGTATATGTCAAACCTCTATTAACCCATAAACTATCTCCAACAACTTGTACTTTTTTGGGATCATAGCCTCTGTCCACAAGTAGTTAATTTAACAATGCAAGTTAAGTAGTGAACACTTTTTCTGGGATTCATAAACACTGCAGTGGTGATCTCGGCAAACCCATATTTGTTTCCCATTTGTGTATGATGACTCAGGCCACACTTCTTATTTACAACGAATGCATCCGACAAGTATGTGTAATGAGAAGCTCATTAAATATCCTACTTGCAGATGCAGCAAAGACTGTGGGAACAGGAGGTAGGTGCGCGGGTTCAATTACGAGCAGGTAGAAGTGCAGGTTTGAATACGAGCAGGTAGGAGTGTAGGTTCAATTACAAGATATACGAGCAGCAAAAGTGCTCATCTGGCATGCAAATGGCCTCTAAGATGTGCAGCATGATCTTGCATACACAGTTGTGGCAAAACAAAGTTACGTGGCAGCCTTACAAGGTCATGAGGATTTTGTGATGATCTATTTTGTGAAAGGAAGGAAGGAAATTAAGATAAAGTTAAGAGGGTTAAAGTAGGTAGTAGGACCACACAAACAAACATATAATACAGACAAGACTGCAAGGGAGGTGGTAACCCAATCAGGGATGTGGAAGACAATGAAGAAGGGGGGCATCAGGCACACACATAAAAAACATGGATGCTGTTGGGGGGGTGAATGTAGCAGCTGGGTATGACACTGGCTGTGTTGTTGCTGGCAATGCTGTAGTAGCCACTGGTCATGGTGTGACAGGCTTGTTTGATGGGTGGCAGGTTGCTGATCTAGATGCTGCTGCACTAGATATCAGATCACTGAGGAGAAAAAAAATAACACTTAATTATAGTAGAAAGGACACTGAGAAAGAGGGTGTGGGAGAGAAAATACAAGTGCCACCTCATCAGCGTCTGATCACTTAACCTGTACTATAATGCCAAGCTCATGAAATAACTACCCTATTTTAACAACATGGTTATGTGCAACTCCTGGGGTATTTGAACCAGAAACATTCACCTACTGCATTGTCCAAGGTGCTTAATTTATATGGTGAGCTACAGCAGCATTCAGAAAAAAGATCTTTTAGGGAAACATGCACTTGTAGACTAAACAAGACTAAAGCATACTACTCCTATGGGATTTGAACTCAGGACCTTCTCCAGTTGCATTGTCTAAGGCACATTATTGATATATTGAGTTATGGCAGCCATCAGATGAATAGCTTTTGGAGTGACACACAGTACTTGTGCATCACACATTCACAGAATTAAAGACGTGATATCTAAGGATACCATCTTTGGAATCTAAAGTCATTATCCAAAGCCACGGGCAGGAGTGCAACAGAAGTGCTTAAAATTGCACTACCTTATCTGATTTTATGTGTGTCAACTGCCATGCAATGATGCTCAGTTCACTTGTGAGGATGGTGGCAGAAAAGGCCAATATAAGTAGCATATGACTTTAGCTGCACATAAGACTCAGGAGAAGCAGAAAAGGTGATATGGAAGACGTACACAGACATGAGAGGGGTGTGCTTATCTAGTTTTTGACCTGATTACAGGGTAGAAATGGGAGTATAAGAAAGAGATAAAAAAGGTAAATAAGAAAATTGTAGAAAAGAAGCAGGATGGAGGAGGGGAAAGGTGGGGTAAACACTTTTTGTGGGAACAGTGCCCATTTTTCATACATAAACAGAAGGAAGTAAGAGAAGTAAAAAAGTTAGGATAGGGGTATCAGGGGAGGCAGACAAGGCTGGCAAGGGGTAGGGTAACACAGCTGTGACGGAGACATCAGACAAACAAAGGGAAGACAATAGTGAGGGTGGGATTGCACCACCAACAGGGGTGGGCAATGACAAAAAAGGGAGGGGAACACCAGGATGGGGGTAGGATGGGGTTTTGCAGATGCAGTCCATTTCAGTTGTGATCCAGTGGGAAATTATTTGCCACTCTGGTATCATCGCCACTGGACCCTGTCTGAAATGGTGGTCAAGGATACAACTCAGAGTCACCTGAAGAGGTTCTTCATATGAATGAGTTTAGCATCTAACCTCCTGCCAATTATATCCCACCAAATTTCTGCCAGCTGCCATTGGATGAAATGCTGTCACATCTAATGACACTGCGAGTGGTGGGTATCCCAGTCCCAGCATCCAGTACTGGGCTACCTATAGTAGGTGGTACAGGAAGTGCAGGAGGTGTGTAGGTGACTGTGACAGGCTGGGATGCAGATGTTGTCAGTGCTTCTGGTGGGTGTGGTAGCAATACTGCTGCTGCTGCTATCTGGGGGGACTGACAAACCTTGCCTGGTGGGTGCAGATGTCGATACTGCTCCATATAATAGTAAAATAAACGGAGCGAACAAATAATAAACAAAATAAATGCATGTAATAAAAACAATAGCAATAAAGACGGTGGAGAAAGAGAAAGAGAAATAGGAATACATTGTAAAAATAATGTTGATATGTGCTTGCCATATGAGTGACTTACACAAAATATACTTAAATAAACATTAAAAACAATTCCTAATTTAACAAGACTGTTTACATACACAAGTGATAGGAGGACTGGAACCCACAACCATCATCACCCGTAGTCTGAAAAAGCAAAGGATTAATGTGCTGAGCTACCTGGACAAGCCAACATGCACCTGTTGTCTAAAACACAATAATGGCATATCTGAAACAAATGCACGTATACAAATAAAAAATGCTGGTCAAACATACATTTCCCTTAGAGGTTATAAGTGAAGGAAACAAATATGTCGACAAAGACTGCCCGTGACACAAATTTTCATCTACCAAACAAAATGTTGCTCATACATTTTTCCCACATTTAATGCTGTACTTAGAGACAGACACAAACTAAAAAAACTGAAAACACATACAGAAGGGTGGAACTGAAACCAGAGACATTAGGAAACTGTGGGTTCCCTGCCTTAACATGGCAGGATGCATGCATACAAACACACAGACACACACATGCACGCACAGTCATGCACACCACCCCCCGCATACATGCGCACTAACACTGTTAATGTGCAACAGCCATACTGCTATCTTTTAAACTGTGAAAGGTATTACAGAAGTGTCAGTGATTTGTAAAAGGTATACTGTATGAAACTGAATCTATACTACTTTTAATGTTAACATCTGTACAATCTGAAACAAGTAAACTCACTCCAGAGCTCTCTTAGGTGTTCCAGTCTCTTCTTGTGCAGCTGTCTCTTCATTGCAATGACCTCAGCAGACTATGGAGAGAAAACTGGCACTGTGTATTCACTGCGGATGGCATGCAGTGGAAGGTTATATATGTAACTACTATAAGTTCTACTTACAGTACGTAGGTTATACATGTAATTACTATAAGTTCTACTTACAGTACGTAGGTTATACGTGTAACTACTATAAATTCTACTTACAGTACGTAGGTTATACGTGTAACTACTATAAGTTCTACTTACAGTACGTAGGTTATATGTGTAACTACTATAAGTTCTACTTATAGTATGTAGGTTATACGTGTAACTACTATAAGTTCTACTTACAGTACGTAGGTTATATGTGTAACTACTATAAATTCTACTTACAGTACGTAGGTTATATGTGTAACTACTATAAGTTCTACTTATAGTATGTAGGTTATACGTGTAACTACTATAAATTCTACTTACAGTACGTAGGTTATATGTGTAACTACTATAAGTTCTACTTATAGTATGTAGGTTATACGTGTAACTACTATAAGTTCTACTTACAGTATGTAGGTTATACGTGTAACTACTATAAATTCTACTTACAGTACGTAGGTTATATGTGTAACTACTATAAGTTCTACTTACAGTATGTAGGTTATACGTGTAACTACTATAAGTTCTACTTATAGTATGTAGGTTATACATGTAACTTCTATAAGTTCTACTTACAGTATGTAGGTTATACGTGTAACTACTATAAATTCTACTTACAGTACGTAGGTTATATGTGTAACTACTATAAGTTCTACTTATAGTATGTAGGTTATACGTGTAACTACTATAAGTTCTACTTACAGTATGTAGGTTATACGTGTAACTACTATAAATTCTACTTATAGTACGTAGGTTATACGTGTAACTACTATAAGTTCTACTTACAGTATGTAGGTTATACGTGTAACTACTATAAGTTCTACTTACAGTACGTAGGTTATATGTGTAACTACTATAAGTTCTACTTACAGTACGTAGGTTATACATGTAATTACTATAAGTTCTACTTACAGTACGTAGGTTATATGTGTAACTACTATAAGTTCTACTTATAGTATGTAGGTTATACGTGTAACTACTATAAATTCTACTTACAGCAGGTTATACGTGTAACTACTATAAGTTCTACTTACAGTACGTAGGTTATATGTGTAACTACTATAAGTTCTACTTATAGTATGTAGGTTATACGTGTAACTACTATAAATTCTACTTACAGTACGTAGGTTATATGTGTAACTACTATAAGTTCTACTTATAGTATGTAGGTTATACGTGTAACTTCTATAAGTTCTACTTACAGTATGTAGGTTATACGTGTAACTACTATAAATTCTACTTACAGTACGTAGGTTATACGTGTAACTACTATAAGTTCTACTTACAGTACGTAGGTTATACGTGTAACTACTATAAGTTCTACTTACAGAGGTTATATGTGTAACTACTATAAGTTCTACTTATAGTATGTAGGTTATACGTGTAACTACTATAAATTCTACTTACAGTACGTAGGTTATATGTGTAACTACTATAAGTTCTACTTATAGTATGTAGGTTATACGTGTAACTTCTATAAGTTCTACTTACAGTATGTAGGTTATACGTGTAACTACTATAAATTCTACTTACAGTACGTAGGTTATACGTGTAACTACTATAAGTTCTACTTACAGTATGTAGGTTATACGTGTAACTACTATAAATTCTACTTACAGTACGTAGGTTATACGTGTAACTACTATAAGTTCTACTTACAGTATGTAGGTTATATGTGTAACTACTATAAGTTCTACTTATAGTATGTAGGTTATACGTGTAACTACTATAAGTTCTACTTACAGTATGTAGGTTACACGTGTAACTACTATAAATTCTACTTACAGTACGTAGGTTATATGTGTAACTACTGTAAGTTCTACTTATAGTATGTAGGTTATACGTGTAACTTCTATAAGTTCTACTTACAGTATGTAGGTTATACGTGTAACTACTATAAATTCTACTTAAGTACGTAGGTTATATGTGTAACTACTATAAGTTCTACTTATAGTATGTAGGTTATACGTGTAACTACTATAAGTTCTACTTACAGTACGTAGGTTACACGTGTAACTACTATAAATTCTACTTACAGTACGTAGGTTATATGTGTAACTACTGTAAGTTCTACTTATAGTATGTAGGTTATACGTGTAACTTCTATAAGTTCTACTTACAGTATGTAGGTTATACGTGTAACTACTATAAATTCTACTTAAGTACGTAGGTTATATGTGTAACTACTATAAGTTCTACTTATAGTATGTAGGTTATACGTGTAACTTCTATAAGTTCTACTTATAGTATGTAGGTTATACGTGTAACTACTATAAGTTCTACTTACAGTACGTAGGTTATACGTGTAACTACTATAAGTTCTACTTACAGTATGTAGGTTATACGTGTAACTACTATAAATTCTACTTACAGTATGTAGGTTATACGTGTAACTACTATAAGTTCTACTTACAGTATGTAGGTTATACGTGTAACTACTATAAATTCTACTTACAGTATGTAGGTTATACGTGTAACTACTATAAGTTCTACTTATAGTATGTAGGTTATACGTGTAACTACTATAAATTCTACTTACAGTATGTAGGTTATACGTGTAACTACTATAAGTTCTACTTACAGTACGTAGGTTATACGTGTAACTACTATAAGTTCTACTTACAGTATGTAGGTTATACGTGTAACTACTATAAGTTCTACTTACAGTACGTAGGTTATACGTGTAACTACTATAAGTTCTACTTAAGTACGTAGGTTATATGTGTAACTACTATAAGTTCTACTTACAGTACGTAGGTTATATGTGTAACTACTATAAGTTCTACTTATAGTATGTAGGTTATACGTGTAACTACTATAAGTTCTACTTACAGTATGTAGGTTATATGTGTAACTACTATAAGTTCTACTTAAGTACGTAGGTTATATGTGTAACTACTATAAGTTCTACTTATAGTATGTAGGTTATACGTGTAACTACTATAAGTTCTACTTACAGTATGTAGGTTATACGTGTAACTACTATAAGTTCTACTTAAGTACGTAGGTTATATGTGTAACTACTATAAGTTCTACTTATAGTATGTAGGTTATACGTGTAACTACTATAAGTTCTACTTACAGTACGTAGGTTACACGTGTAACTACTATAAATTCTACTTACAGTACGTAGGTTATATGTGTAACTACTATAAGTTCTACTTATAGTATGTAGGTTATACGTGTAACTACTATAAGTTCTACTTACAGTATGTAGGTTATACGTGTAACTACTATAAATTCTACTTACAGTACGTAGGTTATATGTGCAACTACTATAAGTTCTACTTATAGTATGTAGGTTATATGTGTAACTAATATAAGTTCTACTTACTACTCCCAGGCAATCTCTGCTTAACATACAAGGCCATGTCAAACCCAGAGCTGTTGGACATGCTACACTTAAAGAAATCCCAATTCCTCAAAGCCACATGCTCCAGGGATCTAAATCTTGTCATCACAATAAACAAAACATGCTGGAGGGATAGGTTCCTGACCCAGAGACTCCCCAGACTCTGGAATAGACTGCCCATACATGTCAAGCAGAGCGCCTCTTTGGCCCTCTTCAAAAGGAACCTTGATGACTGGAAGGGAGAAAGGAAATTCACCCCAGGGATCATGTCAGTCGCCCTGCTAGACAGGGGTCCAGGGAAGTAAATAGTGTGAGAAGAAATAGCCAGGGAATTGTTATGGCTAGGCTTGTATAGGCCCTAGGGCCGATAGCCTAGTACCAACCTATGGACCTATGTGTAACTAATATAAGTTCTTACAGTACGTAGGTGATCCCTGCTCTTTAACTTCATCCTCCATGGGACTGAGAAGTCAGGACTGTACAGCCTCATGTCACTGTAATAGTGACATCACTGTCCCCCTGTGTCTGGGATGTCAGTAGCATGGGTTACTGCCTGGGCTATACTATTCCAGGCTACATTCTTATACTGTGGCTCTTGATAGCCCTCCTGCAGTACCCTCTGGCTGTAATTCGTATGGAGGTGGGAGAGAAAGATTTTTGTCTCCTCCAGACACCACCTTTGCAGTCTAAAAGAAACACTACCTTTTCCTTGTCTAGCCATGTTGTCTCATCTTGAATAATTACAGGGAAAAATGGCAGAAAACTGGCACCCCAAAACAGTTCTTGCATGTACCATCAGCCATCAACAGACATTTCATTTGCATGACGCATGGTGGGATAGGATAATATTGATTTCTCTACTATTACAGTTCACAATGTTACTTTAAGGTGTGAAATATGGTAATCCTGTAGCCCTCTGCATACTTAAAAAAAGCAGGCACTACAGTAACTCCATTTATGTAAGGTTATATGTGGAATCAGACTTCACCCCCTGCACCCATGTCCTGGACTGCATATGTGCAGTGATGCTCGCAGGGACCCAGGTGTGTGCACAGCATGAAGAACAATTGAGCGGGATGCTTATCACGTGTCCGCATTGCACAAGCTGAGCAATTCTGAAACAATAATGAGTTGAAACCAAATTGGCATAATCATCATACCCAGGCAAGTGAAGCTACATGATATAAGCACAACGGCAGGCATACATCTTCCCCACACTATGGAAAAATGATGTATGGCAGCAACGTCTGAACTTGCAACAACTGACACTGAGGAATTGTAAAGGCAAAGTAAAGCTCTGCTTGTACAAGGTGACTGCTACTGTTTACAATTCCATTTTGTAAAGTATGCATACTTTTAACTGTTTTTGAATTTGCTGACATAATCTGAAATAAGTTTGTCACTACTTGTAAGTGTTTTATGAAGCTGTACTGAGAAGGGAACTGCAAGGATAAAGTTATTGATGAGCTGAGGGATTGTTAAGCATATTGGGGGGGGCATATTCATCAGCTCATATACTTATTTTGTGGAGGGACATTGGTTCAATAAAGTTATATGCCTGACATTAATTAAAGAGTGTGGATACAGATATGTAACTGTCAGGCATGCATGCAGCATGCTATATGGCCAAGGTGGAGACTTGTGGTGCAAGAATTTTGCAGGGCCATACAGGAACAAGGCTGATAATTTTACTGGTTTCTAGAACAATGCTTAAAAACAGAGTAAGCAGAAGCATGCTGCAGACTCCAACAAGAAAATCACTCCATAAGCCAAAGTTCTCTGATGCAAAGAATGAGACGCTACTCTGGGCTCTTCTTCTCCATGTATAACAGCTCTTTGGCCTGCATGCGTCTTACCAAGCCAAATGAGACCATGAATGGGAAGATGTGATAGATGTTAATCCAGTTGGTGGCTACAACTGTAGTTATGAGATGGTGCACCTCAGGGCCACTGACATTTTATGTACCAATGAAGTAAGAGGTGAATACCTGGCACAAGAATGTAGCTCAGTGGGTGGGGTCTTCTTGTGGAGTTGGAGGAGTTCCTGGCCTCTCTCAGAGCCAGTGCCACCTCCACACATTCCCACAGTGTGGTGCTGGATGTTAGGGATGATCTGGAGTGGCCAACCAAACAATCTAACAGAGATGCCCTAGGTATGTAGACCTCTTTCTGTGTAAGTCTACCAGTAATTGTTTCACACCCCTTAGCCACTGTCTAATTTACTCAAGTTGCCTGATTTATGGCATACAGGAATATCAGAGTTTCCCTCCATGGCCATCTACACAGGTTGTGCAATTAAATATTTTATTGTATAATGTTAATGTGTCTACACCTCATTTCCATATTGCACTTCTGGTGATGGGTTACACTTACACAGAACATTGTGCTTTTGTGTATTCACAGGCAATTCTTTATCTGACACTGTGGAACTGCCTCATCTGATGTTTGAGGATCTTCACCTTCTGATGACAATGGTGATGATGAGCTTGTATTGTCAGGGAGTACAGAGTGTGCATTGGCCCCAGAGCATGTGACCACTACATCCCCTAAACAAATCATGTACACAGCCTCAATGCTTGTGGATACCCAGGATGCACACACCACACAGGAAGGACAGTCTAATGGAGACACTATCATTTAGGGATGTGTAGTGCATCCTCATAGAAAAATGGCAGAATCTGCCCCTGGGGGAGCCATGGCCAAGATGGTGAGCAGTTAACAGCACTATTTTTAAGCTCCCCTTCATTTTAACAGGATATTTACTAAAAAATCTCAAAGAGAATGTTTCAAACCTTATTGGATTTAAAATTGAACATCTGATGAAAGATTTACTACAAAAAATAAGTTTGAAACTCTTTTAACTGCTTTTTCCTGTCAAGAAACTAGAAAGAACTAATTGCCTAAGAATGAACCTCTCTAAGCCCAATGTAAAGGACAGCACTATGAAAAAAACATACAGGCTATGCTAAGTAACAGCAGTGAATTATCTGTAAAGACAGATAAATTAGAAAACAAAATGGACAACATTTTAAGAGAAATATAAAAAACAAGTTGAAGTGCTAGGTGAATCTCTTAAACAACAATCATCACAAATTTTGAGTATAGAAGAGGATATGACTGATTTATGATGGAAGAATGCTTGAAAATAAGAATAACACTGAATTACTTCTGAAACAAAACAACTTATTCTAGGAAAGAATAGAGGACTTAGAGAACATATCTAGAATGGATAACAGAGGGAGACAGTATGATTCAATTCCTTAATACATGACTGCCTAAAACTTTGAACTTACCTGAAGCTTTCTCCTTTGGCGTCGAAAGGGTACATAGATCACTTTCTAATTCATCTTAAAAAACAACACCTTCACTAAGGTCAGTGATCATAAGATTTTTCACACATTAAAATAAGGGTTTAGTCTTAAAAGCTGCATGGACTTATTACCCAGTTACAATTAAAGAAAATGCTATAAGATTTGGCAATGACTATTCAACATCAGTGACGTCAAAGAAAAAAGCATGTGTGCTACTTCTTAAAAGCTTAACAAAAAAACAATATTAAAGCACAAATCTTGTTCCAGCAAAAATAAGGATTCACCTTACAGAAGGAAAGAAGATTTTTAACACATTGGAAGATGCAATGGACTTTATACAGAAAAATAAAATTCTGGAAAAAACAGAAGAAATGGACAGGAATCTATCAACTTCTTTGAAGAGAAATGCAACAAGAGATGGTTGGTTAATCAAAGACAAAAAGTAAAAAAAATGAAGGACAAATGAAAATCAATGTATTTCATGGTTATGACATTTTCTTCATTTAAATAAGTACTTGAATATATATGAACAGGTGCTGAATATTTACAATGTTAATCATTTCTTTCTTTCTTTACTTCAAATGGTTACTAGTTCCCTTTTTAAAATCTTAGAGTTTGATTCTTCTGATTGCTATATGTTCATAGGTTCATCAGTAGGTACTAGGCTATCGACCTTGGGGCCTATATAAACCTAGCCAAAAAGGTTCCCTGGCTTTTGCCACCCAAGAAAATTATTTTCCTGTGCTCCAGTCAAGCAGTGCCGCAGAAGTGATCCCCAGGGTGAATTTTCTATTTTCTCTGTATGTATTATGTCTACTTTAAAAAAATGACATTCTGCTTTAGATTAAACATCTCATACAAATAGTGTTTGCTGAATCATTAAATGTTATTTCTTTGAGTAGAATGGCTTTTTAGTGGTTGGGATACTTTGAGATGTTTGTTGTTTTTTGGTGGTTTGGAGGGGTTTGAGGGATTGATGTGTGGTGTGGAGGTGGCTTGGATTCACTTCTGTGCATTCTTGTGTGAATTGTAACTGATGGACTGTTCATTGTCATGTCCTTATCATGAAAATCAGCTTAAAACAAAGAGTCATAAGCAGTTTTGTGATGCTGTAGGAGTTCTGAAAATTCCAAGAACTGTCCAGGTTACTTCTTCCTGTCTAAAAGTAAATAATAATAATATTGTGAATCATATACTTAATATGTCAATGAATACAAATTAGACAATAAGCAAAAGACAGTTAATTGCACTCTAAACCACGGTCAGCTATTGAGTAGTTCTGAATGCTTGCAGTTTACCAAAATTATAGTTTATATAATAGCTTATAGAATGACACCTCTGATAAAATATTAGGAGCCTGTTTCTCTGTTGTTGTCTCTTTTTAATGATAACAAAACTTAATATCTCTGAACAATTCATTATGGAATGTTTGAATCTTAAAAGGGAAGATTTTTCAGATATTTGTTCAGTTACTATTAAACATAACATTTAATGAAAAAAGTAAGACTGATTCTAACAATAATACTAGATTAAAAAGTATCACATAGGTAAGGGTAAATATAAATGTTCTGTTATATGATACTCTACACTAGGATTACAGCTAAAATATAAAACCTAGGACTATAGTAATAGTACAAGACATACTATACGAATAGCCATAGTTAAAACATATAAATATGTCTACAAGGGTGGGAGGTTGGCATAGTAGTTAAGGTGTTCACATTATAGGCATTAGGTGCAGGTTTAATTCTCACAAGGGGTAATTGGCCAACAAGTACAGTTACCATGGTATTAATTTATGAACTTATCCTTTAAACAACTTTACACATAATAAATAAAATAGAACAAATATAAAAATCATCTGGCCAATAAATTAATAAATATGAAAATAACAACCAACTTCCTCCCTGTAATAGACAAGAGAGATAATGTGAAGTACAGATAATTATAGAAGCATCCAGTTTGGTCAACTTATAATAAAGATTCTGAACACCTGTTTAACTTTTCTTATTCATAATAACTCACTAACGGGCTTTTTTAAAATAATGCATACTAAAAGTATGAGACACATTAATATGAATCATAAACATGAGCTAAGCGTTGTTAGTCTAATGGAGAGTTTGAGAGGTAGTTTGTTCATCTTTTTTAACAAACTAGGAATACCTTATTCCATGTTAGAATGTTTTAGGGTTATTTCACTAGGTACTAAAACAAACAGAGCAAACCAGTAAAAAAACAATGTAAGTGGGCAAAAACTGAGCGAGGTCCAAGTAATGTTAAAAATCCCAATTTAATTAGCGCTTTCGGCGAGGTCAGTGCCTCCCCTTCTTCAGATAACAAACAAACTAATTAACAAGCTTTTTATACAAAATTCAAAACAATTAATCTGATTAAGTAAATGTCTCTTGAACTATCGTTAAAGAGCCACACGTTATAAACCAGTTCTTGTGTGCATAAAAAGCCAATATGTAAAAAACACTCATTACTAAGTCAAGATATAAAAATATGTTAATATAAATATAAAATGCCATATTATAAGCTATGCTGATGTTATTGATATCATAATACTACAGATTAAATATCGCTCATAATCAAATTATGCATATAAATAAAAACAAAATTACAAAACTGACTCAACAATAAGAAAAAAATTAACACAAAAAATATTTGACAATCCATTAATATAAATGTAGCTGTTAAAAACAGCTGACGTGTACCACTACTTATCATAAACTATATTTGTGCCACCATGTAATATACATATTATAAAATTAATTTATGATTTATGATCTGACAATGTCAGATAACCTTATTGAAAAACATTATATGAACAGTTGGACAAAATTATTTAAAACATTTACTAATCCATTAAAATGGAATAACTAACATAATATGTATAAAAAGTTACTAACATAATACCCTTAATATTATCTGTTAAAAATAAAAAGTTAAAAAAAAAAAAAAAGTATAAAAAAATATTTTTTTCCATATTAAGGTGAACATGGAACTAACCTCCTTAGAACTAATGCAGTTATATTTAGATATGTTATATCTTGTGTTTTCACTATAGGGTATGTCGTTTACCTTCTTAGAGCTAGACATTTCAAAATACTTTTAATAAAAACATATTCATTAAGGCCTGGAAAAGTGTGGGCCACTGTTCTTACTTGCCACATAATCTCATCTGTTTCTAGTTGTAATTGCCAAGGCCCCCCTCTTACATCTACTTGCCTTTGCTGTAGTATAATAAATTTAAACTTATGATCGGGGAACTCAATGATTTGTCTAGCTAATGCATTTGTTGTGTCTCTTTTGCTGATTTCATATTAGTGTTCATAGATACGCTGCATAATTTTCCTCTCCCTTTTACCACTGTAGAATGCAGCACATTGGTCGCAGCATGCTATATAAATTACTCCCTTAGTTTCACAATTAAATCTACCATTGACATAATATGCCCTCTCTCTGATAGTAATTTTATTATCTGTACATATATGTTTACATTGCTGGCACGACCCACATTTATGCATTCCATAATTCCTATTCTGGTTAATACTCCTCTTTCTTTCGAGTAGAGCTTTCAAATTTGCACCTTTTCTATATGTTAAATTAGGCTTTTCTCCTAAAATTTTAAATAGCCCACTGTCTTCAATAATGATAGACCAATTTTTATTTAACATTTCCCTTATTCTAAGATGGTCGAGGAAATAAGTACAGAGAAAACTAGTTTTAAAATGATGTTCTCTATTGTTTGCAACAATACTTTGTTGGTCTTCTATGTATTCAAAAAATATGAATAAAACAGTCCAGGCCACCAGTAAAAACGTAGAAACTTTATATAATTCCAATAAAATTTTATTGGAATTATATAAAGTTTCTACGTTTTTACTGGTGGCCTGGACTGTTTTTTTCATATTTTTTGAGTTAGTTACACAGCTTCTATGTATTCAATATTTTGGACAGAATAGTTCTGTAATAAGGGCTTAAAATGTCCCATACTTTGCTTGTAGCTAACTTCAAAAGCAATGTTGACTACCATAGGTTCAGGATAACCTCTATTTATGAACATAGCTTTAAGAAGCTTACATTCATCAGTAAAGTCAATGTCATCAGATACCATTCTTGCTACCCTTACCATCTGCCCTTTAACAACTGCTCTTTTTTGATGGTAAGGGTGGCTACTAGTAAAATGCAAAAACGCATTAGAGTAAGTAGGTTTTCTGTAGATTGTACTTTTATATCTAGAATTAGCTGTATCTTTAATCAAGCTAATGTCCAAAAAGTTAATACTAGTGACTTCTAAACTATTAGTAAATTCAAAGAAATCGGTCATCTGGGATATGTTGGCAATGAGTGTTGGCACCAGAGCTTTTGCCCCATTCCAAATCAGGAACATGTCATCTTGGTATCTAGTGTACCAAGAGACATTCTCCTGAAATAAACTATTAGTAAATAGTAAGGTTTTCTCCCAGTGTGCCATAATACAGTTAGCAAAGCTGCCACCACAGGGTGACCCCATTGCCACTCTCGTATTCTGAAGGAACAAATGCCCGTCAAAGATCATGAAGTTATTAGTTAATACAATCTCAAGTAGGGTTTCTACTAAGTATATGGTTTTCTCATCTGCATGCCTAATTGTCATGAAATCCCTTATCCATTCAAGTCCAAGGACTTGCGGTATTACGGTGTATAAGTCTTTCACGTCAATTGTGAGAAAACAAGAGTTTTCCTGATATTGCAATTTACTTATATTGTCCAAAAAGCTCCATGAATCCCTGCAAATTTGGGGCTCTTGTTCCACCAGGGGCTTCAGTATACTATCTATAAATTTAGCACATCCATAAGTCACAGACCCTCTTCCGTCAACAATAGGTCTAAACGGGGGGGGGGGGTCAATACACGTTTTATGAATCTTAGGTGAACCAAATAGGGCTGGTATCCTGGGAGCAATCATGGTTAAATAGTGATGTACATCAATGTCAGTAACTCCTTCTAAAAATAAATCATCTAAAATAGCTCTGATTTTTTTATAAGCTATGTTAATTTCATTAATACTGACTTATGTGTAAGCTTTAGTGCCAATAGTAAACTAAAATGCGTTTTTATATTGTGTTTTAGTACTGCTTTAAATTTTAATGAATTTAAATATATAATTGCATAATTGATTTATTAATTAATTGACTGAATGATGAACTACCTTTTGCTATATAAACTCTAACTTCATTAAGTTGTATATTGTCTGAAGAAGCGTATCTGGAGATACGCGAAAGCGCTCACCTTATCTTCTAATAAATCGTTCTAATTTTATTTAAAACGTGGAGAGTCTGAAGTTTATGTTATACACTTATAAAGCTATTTATTCATGCTTTTAATATATTCATTCTGATCCATAAAAACCAGCCCTCCCCCTTTATCTGGTTTCATGACCCTGATGTTGCATTCATTCAATAGATTTAAAAATTTACATTCATTTTTCGTGATATTGATCTTATTGTTTTTCCTAGCATGCTTGTCATTTGCACTGGTTCTTAAGTCCATTCCACATATTTTTTCAAAAGAGCTGAGACTTGCATGCAAAGGTGGGTTAAAGAGGCTTGAAACCCTTAAAGAATTCATTAGAGAAGACTTCCCCCCAATTAGTGCGTTTAGATTCAGTTTACGCACAAAAAGTTTCAAGTCCACGATGGTTTTAACAATGTCCATTTTCCTATCAGGAACAAAACACAATCCTTTGGAAAATAAATCTACCATATCCTGGGTAATGGTTAAGACTGTGTAGTTGTAAATCTTAAAGGCCCCTTGTGAACTTATAAGTATTTGGGGTTCATTTAAGAGGTGTCTTATCATCTCCTCCATTGATTCTGTCAGTTCCTCGTCTGTCCTTGGTTCCTGTTCGCCTTGGGATTGGTGTGTTGGCCATTGTGATTCCTCTGAAAACCCTGCTGGTTAGCCGTATTGTTCTGGCTGTCATTGTTGTTGGTTAACCCTTGTTGTTGGAAAGTATTATTATTATTGTGGGTATTAATATTGTTGTTATTTAGCCTTTTGCTGCGGTGTAGGGGTTGTACTTCATCATCCTGAATGGTGCCTTCTCCTTGAATCGAATTGTTCCCTGCAACCTCACTGGCCTCATTATCTATGTCAGAATAAGGTAACTGATTAATGCCACTTTGTGTGTTAAAAGGTGGGTGTGGATACGCTTTGTTATTTGCGTATTCCTGCAAGTCTCTTGCGATTTTTTTCTTTTTTGTAACTAGTAATTTGGCCATTGTGGCCTCTATACTAGTAAAGATTCTGGCATACTCATATTTATAATGCAGAAATTCATTTTGAGTTTTTATGGCATGCTCTAAAATTTCCAGTTCACCTTTCAAACTGTTAGTTTCAGCTTTGTAATAATTAATCAAGCTCAGTCTCAGCTCTTTTGAAAAAATATGTGGAATGGACTTAAGAGCCAGTGCAAATGACAAGCTTGCTAGGAAAAACAATAAGATCAATATCACGAAAAATGAATGTGAATTTTTAAATCTATTAAATGAATGCAACATCAGGGTCATGAAACCAGATAAAGGGGGAGGGCTGTTTTTTATGGATCAGAATGAATATATTAAAAGCATGAATAAATATCTTTATACTAAAGCTTACACACAAGTCAGTATTAATGAAGTTAACATAGCTTATAAAAAAATCAGAGCTATTTTAGAAGATTTATTCTTAGAAGGAGTTACTGACATCGATGTACATCACTATTTAACCATGATTGCTCCCAGGATACCAGCCCTATTTGGCTCACCTAAGATTCATAAAACGTGTATTGACCCCCCCCCCCATTTAAACCTATTGTTGACGGAAAAGGGTCTGTGACTTATGGATGTGCTAAATTTATAGATATTATACTGGAGCCCCTGGTGGAACAAGAGCCCCAAATTTGCAGGGATTCATGGAGCTTTTTGGACAATATAAGTAAATTGCAATATCAGGAAAACTCTTGTATTCTCACAATTGATGTGAAAGACTTATACACCGTAATACCTCAAGTCCTTGGACTTGAATGGATTAGGGATTTCATGACAATTAGCACATGGATGAGAAAACCATATACTTAGTAGAAACCCTACTTGAGATTGTATTAACTAATAACTTCATGATTTTTGATGGGCATTTTTTCCTTCAGAATACGAGACTGGCAATGGGGTCACCCTGTGGTGGCAGCTTTGCTAACTGTATTATGGCACACTGGGAGAAAACCTTACTATTTACTAACAGTTTATTTCAGGAGAATGTCTCTTGGTACACTAGATACCAAGATGACATGTTCCTAATTTGGAATGGGACAAAAGCTCTAGTGCCAACACTCATTGCCAACATATCCCAGATGACCGATTTCTTTGAATTTACTTATAATTTAGAAGACACTAGTATTAACTTTTTAGACATTAGCTTGATTAAAGATACAGCTAATTCTAGATATAAAAGTACAATTTATAGAAAATCTACTTACTCTAATGCTTTTTTTGCATTTTACTAGTAGCCACCCTTACCATCAAAAAAGAGCAGTTGTTAAAGGGCAGATGGTAATGGTAGCAAGAATGGTATATGATGACATTGACTTTACTGATGAATGTAAGCTTCTTAAAGCTATGTTCATAAATAGAGGTTATCCTGAACCTATGGTAGTCAACATTGCTTTTGAAGTTAGCTACAAGCTAAGTATGGGACATTTTAAACCCTTATGACAGAACTATTCTGTCCAAAATATTAAATACATAGAAGACCAACAGAGTATTGTTACAAACAATAGAGAACATCATTTTAAAACTAGTTTTCTCTGTACTTATTCCATCGACCACCTTAGAATAAGGGAAATTTTAAATAAAAATTGGTCTATCATTATTGAAGACAGTGGGCTATTTAAAATTTTAGGAGAAAAGCCTAATTTAACATATAGAAAAGGTGCAAATTTGAAAGCTCTACTCGAAAGAAAGAGGAGTATTAACCAGAATAGGAATTACAGAATGCATAAATGTGGGTCGTGCCAGCAAGGTAAACATATATGTACAGATAATAAAATTACTATCAGAGAGAAGGCATATTATGTCAATGGTAGATTTAGCATGCTGCAACCAATGTGCTGCATTCTACAGTGGTAAAAGGGAGAGGAAAATTAAGCAGCGTATTTATGAACACTAATATGAAATCAGCAAAAGAGACACAACAAACGCATTAGCTAGACACATCACTGAGTTCCCCGATCATAAGTTTAAATTTATTATACTACAGCAAAGGCAAGTAGATGTAAGAGGGGGGCCTTGGCAATTACAACTAGAAACAGATGAGATTATGTGGCAAATAAGAACAGTGGCCCACACTTTTCCAGGCCTTAATGAATATGTTTCTATTAAAAGTATTTTGAAATGTCTAGCTCTAAGAAGGTAAATGACATACCCTATAGTGAAAACACAAGATATAACATATCTAAATATAACTGCATTAGTTCTAAGGAGGTTAGTTCCATGTTCACCTTAATATGGAAAAAAATATTTTTTTATACTTTTTTTTTTTTTTTAAACTTTTTATTTTTAACACATAATATTAAGGGTATTATGTTAGTAACTTTTTATACATATTATGTCAGTTATTCCATTTTAATGGATTAGTAAATGTTTTAAATAATTTTGTCCAATTGTTCATATAATGTTTTTCAATAAGGTTATCTGACATTTTGTCAGATCATAAATCATAAATTAATTTTATAATATGTATATTACATGGTGGCACGAATATAGTTTATGATAAGTAGTGGTACACGTCAGCTGTTTTTAACAGCTACATTTATATTAATGGATTGTCAAATATTTTTTGTGTTAATTTTTTTCTTATTGTTGAGTCAGTTTTGTAATTTTGTTTTTATTTATATGCATACTTTGATTATGAGCAATATTTAATTTGTAGTATTATGATATCAATAACATCAGCATAGCTTATAATATGGCATTTTATATTTATATTAACATATTTTTATATCTTGACTTAGTAATGAGTGTTTTTTGCATATTGGCTTTTTATGCACTCAAGAACTGGTTTATAACTTGTGTCTCTTTAACGATAGTTCAAGAGACATTTACTTAATCAGATTAATTTTTTTGAATTTAGTATAAAAAGCTTGTTAATTAGTTTGTTTGTTATCTGAAGAAGGGGAGACACTGACCTCCCCGAAAGCGCTAATTAAATTGGGAGTTTTTAACATTTCTTGGACCTCGCTCAGTTTTTCGCCCGCTTACATTGTTTTTTTACTTATTTCATTAGGTAATTTTTTTATTTGTTTTAAAAGGTTTGTCCATATTTGAAGATTTCATATTAAGTGTAACATATATAATAAGGTCTGTACATGATAAATGTGATTTCATTGTACATTTTTTTTCTCTTATATAAATGTCTGATTTTAAATGCATGTCTATTAATATGTATGGACTGAATAATCCAGTAAAGAGGGGGAATCTGTTCAAATATTTGCAATTACATAAAGCTCAAATAGTACTTCTACAGGAAACATGTTTACTTAATAAAAATGTAAATAAACTTTCATTAAATAATTGTTTGGTTTTTAGGAGGTTCTGGCTTTTGAGTTAAAAGAAGGGGCACCCTCATTTTATAAAAGAACTCACTAGTAATGCCTAAAGTAAAATATACCTTTATTGATAAAAATGGTATGTTAAGCATTGTTGCATTGTTATGATTGAGTGGAATAGAAAACTATACACATTGGTGAACTTTTATTGGATTCCATGGATTGAAGCTAAAGATGCAAAAAATTACTTAGACACTATACCAATTACATGAAAGGTGAAATCATAATGGCTGGTGATTTATATTGTATTTTATCAGACAGAGATTCCACTGCAGAATGAAAGCTGAGAATCACATCTTCAGCCAAAAACTTAATTAATTTTGCAACCCTAATAAATTTAAAGGATATATATGAGCTAAGGAAAATAAACTCACTTTACTTTACCCATTATTCATATAGATATGGAATACATCAAATAATGATAAAAGTTTTGATTCAAACAATCTGTTATCAAATATCAGAGAAGTGTCAATAGTTTCATGTCTATTTTTGACCATAAAGATATAATCTTTAATATTATTTTAAAAACTGACAATTTAATACATCACAGGAGATTACCAGTGTACATTATTAAAATAAAAGGATTCAAAGATTGGTATATGAAAGAGATTAAAATTTTCCTATAAATAAACATGATTGGTGAAGTATCTGATATCGTCCTGCAGGTTTTACTAAAGGCTTACTTAAATGGAAGAGTTATAAGCTGTCATATTAGTAAAACAAGAGAATGGGACAAAGAACTGAATACACTACAGGCTAAAATAGGCACATTAAAGTTAAATCTAAAACCAAATGACACTATCAGTCAGTCTGAACTTAAAAACTTAAATACAAAATATGTTGAAATTATAAGTCATAAAGTTTTAATAAACCTGAAAAACTTAAAATTCAGTTATATTTAGTAAACCCTTTAAGCTCGCATTAACTTGCTCTCAGAACAAAGAAAAGTAATAAACTAAAGCATATCAAAGAAATTATGACACATGTAAATAATAAAAATGAAATAAGAACAGTTAGTAAAGTTATTTTTGAGGGATTTAAAATATTTTATGAAAATATAAATAATAATGCAAATAACCTAGATAATGATGATATAGTTGAAACTTTTCTAAGGTAAAATATAAATAATACACTAACAAGTGAAAAAATAAAAAATTGATAGGCCATTCACTTTAACAGAAATAAATGTATAATTTCTCACCTGAGGTAATTGCATTAATTTGTAAGTTATACAACAATGCATGTCCTATGTTAAAATAGGTTCTTTTCTTTCTAATTCCTTCAAATTACAAAAAGGTACAAAACAAAGTGTCCATTATCACCTTTACTTTTTGCATTAGCTATAGAACCTATTTCTAATAGTATTATAGCCAATAAGAACATTAATGGAATCAAATAAAAGAACTTTTTGAATTAAAGATTCAACTCTTTGCTGCTAATATTTTACTAGCAATAGGAAATATAGAAAATGTGTTAGAGCATATAGTTAGTTCTATGAGTCAGTTTGAAGAAATCTCAGACTTGAGGTTTAATCATAAAAAAACAAGTATATTACTACTTAATAAAAAATTAAAAACTTCATACAAAAATATTCCAACTTCAATTGGAATACCAATCAAATGAAATATCATGGTATAACCATTATATCTAATAGTAAAGAAATGATACAAACTTTCAACAGGTTGATAAAATTTTAAGTTTAGTCACAAATTGGAACAAATTCTTCTTTACAATGGGAGAACGATTAATGGTTATTAAGATGGTAATTCTCCCTAAAATATTGTTTGCTTACAATCGTTAGTACTATCTCCACCAAAACATGATGAAGAATATAAATAATATTTACTTAAATTTTTTGGCATCCTAATATAACAAGAATTTACTTTGTCTGACACAGAAAAGGATGGGATAATGGTGGAATAGGATTCCCTGATATTCAATTGTATGCTACTTCAACAATTAAAAGTTATAGGGCTGTGGATACATTCATCTTATGATTCAAAATGGAAAGAAATACATCAAGAAATATTATTAGTAAATAATACACATATCACAAGTTCTAAACAAATAGTCCCTAATCATTTTATCTGGTTATTAAAAGATTTTTGTGCAAATGCAATGGCACCCTCTTCTCAAATTCCCTATTTAAATAACATCATTTCCTCTTTCAAAAATGTTCACATATTCTAACCATTGTATTAGAGACTTAATATTTTCTATGTTTCCAGTTGCATATACAAATGACTGCTTAGAAACACATAACATTAACAAAATGTTAATATTGAAACAACAAAGTAATTTAACTTATTTGCATCAGTTCTTAAATGGTACTGATATATATACTGTTAAAAATTTAAGGTCCAAATGCAATCAAGATTCTGAGAACTGATTAATTTTACAAATATTTAGAGGCTTTGTGAACATATATATAAGATATTTAAACTAGATAACAAATAGTTCCTTAATAAATATCAATAACAATGCAATGAAAAATAAATCATATTTGTCACAAATTTATACAGTTCTTAAGATTGAGTTCACATATTTAGACAATTCCTATTGGAATTATTTCTCAAAAATTAATAATGAAGACTTTACTGAAGAATACAAGAAAATAACATTAAAATATACAGATAAAACCACATCTTCATTATCTTCATTATCGGGCAGATAGCCTAGTATGAACCTATGAACCTATGAACCTATGGAATATTTTCACATGAAAATTCTTACACAGAGCTTTTGCCTTTCCTATCAAAATTACAATTATGTATAAATAAAAAAAAACATAAATGCTGGAGATGTGATTCTAAAATAATATCTGATTGGATGCATATGGTATATGAATGTGAAGTCATCTCCCCCTTTGGAAAGAAATTAATAACTTTATTTAAGCTCTATTGTCAGATGTAATATTTCTAAACCATTACTTTTATTTAATGATCCAATCCCTAAGATAATTCCAAAAACCCAGGTGCCTCTTTGTTGATCTATTCTTGCTATAGCCAGAAAAGTAATTACTAAAAATTGGAAAAGTAAAGTTACCCTGTCTATTGTTGAATTTATTAGTATGACAAAAATTGTTTGCAGTAGTGAACTGCATAATATAAAGATGAGAACTTCTAATATTACACATTCATATAAATCTTGGCTTAAACTTAAATACTTGCTTCAAAAATATTAATCAAGAAAAAGCAGCAAGTGGCAAAATACAAACTTGTAAAAACAAAGCACCACAGCCACTGAGCCCAAATAAATCTGAGTCCAAGGGAAGAGCTGACAAAAGCTTAGTGTAGAAGGTTTATTTAATAACGCAAACAGCACCACGTTTTCGTCTTCAACTTTATCAAAACAACATGTAATGTGAAAAACACTTGTGCTTTATACTTTCCCTATCCATTACAAATTCAAAGTAACCAATCAGTATCCACAGTCATGCTAATTGCTTAAAAACTTGTTTGAATACATTGTTGTAAAACTTAAACATAAACTTGGACGTTTGCTGTTAAATTAAATCTATGAAACCTTACAACCTATAAAATGTTTAAAACATGTACATTCAGTTAAAATTGTTGTTAAAAACTATATTAAAACATAATAAAACATGTAGAAATGATGTTTCATGTTTGTACATTAAATTTGGTTCATTTTGTAATTTGAATCGCCATCTAGTGGCTTTCCTAAATAACTACACATACTGAACTTTTGTATTACAGGACTCTAAACTGTATATCAAGCCAAGAATAAGTCCCATTGCCTGATTGTTTTTACATAATCAAAAATGTGATCTTAATACATTGGAGTAGTGTTGTTTAAAGTTTAGCAGCTCTAAGTTTTAAAACAGGGGCTAGGGAAACCATGTCATTGAGCCCATTGTTTCTACCTGCATCTAAAACAACCTGCCAAAACAGTTCACGGTACTCAATAAGAGTCTCCCACATACCACCCCTAGGGTTTGTCGGAACCACTTCTAAAACAAAAAATAGGTATCCAGTGGTTCCACATTTCAAGGCATGCTTACACAATGCATTTTTTTCGTTGTGTATGCATTCCACACGAAGATGGTTTAAACTGGTTTGAAGAAATGTTAGTAGACAGTCACAAGTTCGAACAGAATGACTTCAGGAACATACTCACCCTGATGGAAATTGTACTCAAGAACAATTTGCTATACTTTCAGGGTGAGTATTTTAAACAAGAAAAAGGTGTGGCCATGGGGGCACATTGTGCCCCGAGCTATGCCAACATCATCATGGCCTACTGGGAACAAAAATTTCTTCTTGACACTTCTTTCAGTCAACAGTGGGCTATATATACTAGATTCCTGGACGATCTATGTTTTTTCTGGTTAGGGGACTACAACAGTTTTTGTCAGTTCTTTAACTATGTCAATACAACGACAAGTTTTTTGAAGTTCACACAGTATTTTGATCAGGATAATTTAAAATACCTAGATGTTTGTATTGGCAAGGTTGAAGGTGCTTTTACATCAAGGATTTACAGAAAGGATACATTTTGTAATTCTTACCTGCACTACTCCAGTTGTCATCCTCTTCATCAAAAGAAAAGCATAGTGAAGGGACAGCTACTGCGTGTCAGCAGAATGACCTCAGATGACAGTGTTTTTTTGGAGGAAGTCCACTACCTCAGAGGTTTGTTCAAAAACAGAGGTTATCCATTGGAGCTATTCAACCATATTTTTGAGGAAGTTAACCTTAAAAGGAAAAGTACCTTTGCACCAATAATAGGTAAAACTGCAACGCCGCCATCAGAAACAAAAGATTACGTGACTGGTAAAAATTATGGGGCCGGTCTTATCACTACTTTTGATGGACACTCAACAAGTATTAGAAAACTTTTCATTAAAGAATGGGAACATTTTTCAGCTGTGTCTGACCTAGACTACATCTTTGACAAAGAACTCACTTTTACCTATAGGAAAGGTAAAACTATCAAGAACATGCTAGAATATGGTTCCAAAGACAGGAATACCAAACCTAAGAAAGGGGTATTCAAATGTGGTAGACGCAGTTATTGTATGTATTTAAACTGTGGGGACAGTTTTTATTTGAAAGCTAGGGATATAAAGCTTTACTTAAACACCTTTGTGAATTGTGAGACCAAAGGAATAATTTACATTGCCACCTGCAAAAAATGTGAAGCATTTTATATAGGGAAAAGCGAACGAAAACTTAAGCAGAGAATTTATGAGCATGTTTACGACATCAGAGTACACAACGAAAAAAATGCATTGTGTAAGCATGCCTTGAAATGTGGAACCACTGGATACCTATTTTTTGTTTTAGAAGTGGTTCCGACAAACCCTAGGGGTGGTATGTGGGAGACCCTTATTGAGTACCGTGAACTGTTTTGGCAAGTTGTTTTAGATGCAGGTAGAAACAATGGGCTCAATGACATGGTTTCCTTAGCCCCTGTTTTAAAACTTAGAGCTGCTAAACTTTAAACAACACTACTCCAATGTACTAAGATCACATTCTGATTATGTAAAAACAACCAGGCAATGTGACTTATTCTTGGCTTGATATACAGTTTAGAGTCCTGTAATACAAAAGTTCAGTATGTGTAGTTATTTAGGAAAGCCACTAGATGGCGATTCAAATTACAAAATGAACCAAATTTAATGACAAACATGAAACATCATTTCTACATGTTTTATTATGTTTTAATATAGTTTTTAACAACAATTTTAACTGAATGTACATGTTTTAAACATTTTATAGGTTGTAAGGTTTCATAGATTTAATTTAACAGCAAACGTCCAAGTTTATGTTTAAGTTTTACAACAATGTATTCAAACAAGTTTTTAAGCAATTAGCATGACTGTGGATACTGATTGGTTACTTTGAATTTGTAATGGATAGGGAAAGTATAAAGCACAAGTGTTTTTCACATTACATGTTGTTTTGATAAAGTTGAAGACGAAAACGTGGTGCTGTTTGCGTTATTAAATAAACCTTCTACACTAAGCTTTTGTCAGCTCTTCCCTTGGACTCGGATTTATTTGGGCACAGTGGCTGTGGTGCTTTGTTTTTACATCTTCAAAAATGTTAACTGTTGTTGATATATATAACTTTGAAGTATTGATCAGCTGTGGACCTATGTAAATAGTTATTTGTTTGCTTTATAATTGATTTATTTATTGCTTTAAAACCAAATAAAAATTTTTAAAATAAATAAAAAAAAAGACTCTATGCCTAGCACTCATGGGTAGATATGTCCACATGGCAGGAGGGGATAACGGTGCTTCCTGGAGACATAGTTATCACCCTCCGTCTGAGGTTGATGTATCATTGGTTGCAACTCAAAGTATATGCAAAATCATCATGGTGGCACAGGTTAGTACAACCACAGCCATGGCAGAATCAGCATGATACAGGGGGGTGCATGATGACATACTGGAGTGCATGTCCTCTATGTGTGATTGTTTGGATAGACCCTGCCAGAGGTGAGGGGGTGTCCATGAAGCCAGTCCAGTACTAAATCTACAGATGTTAGAAATCATGGGTGTGGATGACCAGGATCCCGCTCATGCAGCTCTAACACTTCCACAAATACATCTGTTTTAGAGGTGTCTACACTCAGGAAACATATCCCAATGGTCATGACAATCAGGACAGTAGCATATCTCACAGCATACATCACTCATGGTCATACAGCACAACATCATCTAGCCATAGACATGGTGTATCCAGTGTAACTCCTTGGAGAGCTAGCTCATGGGCACAGAGTGTGTATGTGATGCTGAAACCTTTGCTATGCATTCCCTTGACATGTCCAGAACATCAAGCCACAGTGCTGCTGCAACTACCACTAGTGCTATATCCCACTAGACCCCCCCACACACAAACACCATCACAGCTCCTAATGCATCACACACACACACACACACACACACACACACACACACACACACACACATGCACAAGCGCGCACACACACACTGAGACTGGTCTTTCATAAAGACTTTTACATTAAATCCCTCCCCAACACTGACAGTTAATACACACAATAGCACATTTTAGTTTAATAATCCTATTAACTCAGACATTTCATAGTGAAAGACATCCACTCCTTTGCTCCCCTCCCTACCTGTGTAAATGATAACTGTAATCTTCCCTTTATACATTGTTACTTGGGTACACTATGTCTGATGCACAGCATGGCCAGCTTATACTTGGGTTAGTGAAACCTAGTATTTGTTTTGCATGCATTATTTTTATCATAGCATATCTGTTTTGCTCTTGTCTATTATGTTCTTAAACTATGTGCAAGGTGCTGCCTCTTTGTTAGTGCCACTGCACAGTGTGCCTGCATCAGTCTGTCATGATCATCCCCTGCTGCCACCCTCCTCTACCTGGAATGCTGTATACTGCTGGTCCTGGAAGTTCCCATGCTGCTGGAACTGCTTACTAAATATGATAGTGAGTAACACTACACACACTAAAATTATTTTTGTACATGTGGCAGGGTCATTCTTCAGGGCACCACCAGATGAATCCAGACAGTAAACTTATGCTTTCAGCTGCCTAAACACATGATCACTGATGTTCCTTGCTTGTGATTGGGCACTGTTGCACCCCTAATCTGTTTGATTTTGTGTATTTCTTGTTGGCACCTTGAGCCAGGGTCCAGAGCATATCTAGCACCACCAAGAATGGCCCTGGAAGTAGTCACCCCTCAAAAAATGTTGGCAATGGTCAGAGTTGCACCATATATGAGAGTCATGATAACTGCACACACATTATAGATGATTCTCAACCCTGTGCATTACAAACCACCTTGCAGTTGATGGAGTTATACCTTTTTGCAACTCATGTACCTCCTTCCCAGTTCACTGGGTGGGGCCTTTATTTCAATGGGGGTATAATCTATGGTCCCAAGTACCTCAAGGAAATGGGCTATATCATAGAAATTCCACATAGTGTTGACTGTCTCCTGTGGAGTAAGTGAGAATCACATATGATTGAAAAACAGAAAAGGGACGTCACCTCCCAAACAGGCAGCAGTAATGAAACAGGTGTAAATCTTCAAGAGTAATAAAGTCCAAATCCAAGGAGATGTAAAAAAAGAACGCTTTTATTTGTAATAAAAACAGCGTTTTCGCCGTAGTATCACCACAGCTTCTTCAGCAACAAACACTTTTTTTCAAAATAACCGCCAGTTATAAATGGGTAATTAGTATGACGTGTGGGAGGTACTTCTAGTATTTAAAGAACCACACTATAACAGTGCTTGATAGCATTGTATCTCTTACATAGTTAATACTATTTACCCAAATACATAATGAAAAATAATAACTTACACATAACAAATTGAAAGTTAAAAAATCACAATAAATTACTAAATATTTAATTAAAACAATCTCAACTATGACATTACTTATTATTGTATTATAATTGTATAATAATGTGTTCTTAATATAAAAAATAGAACGTAATCATCAAGATTTACTAATAATAAATATATTAGACTAATGTATATATCATGTGTAAAATGAACTGTTCACTATGGACAGTTAACACTATAACATTACTAATAAAAGATATTTAGTACAAATGTGAAATGGGGTTATGTCAGTAATTCTGAGCAAAATAATAGAAATATGTACTGGACATGGCATTAATTAGTAGCTATCATGTTTTTTTCTTTCTTAAGAAATTCCTCATTTTCAACATACAATTAATATTGCAGTTTTCATTAAGTCCTGGATAACTAAAGGAATTTAAAGCTATCTGCCATTCCAGTTCACGGATTTCTAATAAGATATTGACAGGTCCCCCTCTCAAAGTATGTGGTATAGTATCAATAGCTGTGAAGTTAAAACTGTGCCCTAGATGTTTCTCACAGTGTTTTGCTAGAGCATTGTCACATTTTTTATTTCTTATAGCATAAAGATGCTCATAAATTCTGTCACGAAGTCTGCGGTCAGTTTTTCCTATATAGTGTGCTTCACAACAGTTGCATTTTGCTAAGTAAACAATGGACTTTGAATTACAATTGAGATTGCCATTAATGTAATACTTATTCTCATCTACCTGAAAAGTACTACAATTATTGACGTAGTGACAGTATTTACAGAGTCCACATTGTTTACATCCTTTTTTATTACTGTTGTTGTTTAAATTGTTGCAACTTTCCAAAATGGATTTCAGGTTTCTCCCTCTCTTAAATACAAAGTTAGGTTTAACACCTAGTTTTTCTATCAGTTCCTCATTATTTAAAATATATTGCCAATTCTTCAGTAGAATCAATTGTATGTCTAAAGAGTCACTGTTAAAAGTAGAAATAAAACTAGTTTTTAAAGAATTGACTCTCTCCGAAGTGTTATTGCTGCTAATATTCTCTAGTGTTATATTAGATGAGTCTGAATCCAAAATTATAGTAGGCACTTCAGTTGCGATAATTTTCTTTTTAAGAAGGGGGTAATAAGTCCCATTCAATCTTTTAGTGTCGACTTCATGAAAAAGATCCAAGAATAAGTCTACGGGGTAATTTCTACTTGTGAACATGTTTTCAAGTTTTTTACACTCATCATAGAAAATCAGTTCCCTGTTACACATTCTTGCTGCTCTTATGAGCTGTCCTTTAACAATAGCTCTTTTTTGTTTAAAAGGGTGCGAACTATTGAAGTGTAACAGGGAATTACAGTATGTAGGTTTTCTATGTATTCTTGAGACATATTCACAGTTGAAGTCATCCTTAGATAATTTTACGTCTAAGTAATCTATTTCAGTGGTAGAGAAAGAAAAAGTAAATTTCAAAAATGAAGTAGAGTCATTACAATATTGTATTAATTTAGTAGCTGTTTCTACATCTCCATCAAGTAAGATGAAGATGTCATCCAGGTATCTGGTATATAATATTATTTTCTCCTTTTCGGTGTTCTTGAAAAAATGGAATTTCTCCCAATACGCCATAAATAAATTGGCGACCGATGCCCCACAAGGTGACCCCATAGCTATGCCTTGTGTTTGTAGGTATACTTTTTCGTTAAATATAAAGTAGTTAGATGTTAGTATTATATCTAACAATTCTGACACTATGTCTATCTCATTTCTTATTGCACCCAAGTCTTCAAGCATGAGGGATATCCATTCCACTGCTTCTAAGTGGGGGATCGATGTGTAGAGATCGACCACATCGATCGTGAGAAAATTGTAGGAATTATTGAACATTATATTATTCATGCTATCAAGGAAGGACCAGGAATCCTTACAAATGTATGGTAGTGATCCTAGATATTTAGTTAGGATCCTATCTACTAGTTGTGCACAAGGATAGGTAATCGAGAGACGTCCATCAATTAATGCACGTAATGGTGGATTATATAAATCTTTGTGAATTTTTGGCACCCCGAAAATCACAGGATTTTTAGACATATTGATGTCAATGTAGTTGTATGTATCTATGTCTATTTTACCTTCTATGAACATGTCTCTGAAATACCCTTTTATTCTTGTTTTAGATATGTTAAGTTCATTAATAGATGACTGGGTATACGCTGAACCAGCTAGTATTTGTTCCATCTTTTCAGTATAGGAGTGGTTGTCAAAAATGACTAACCCTCCTCCTTTGTCTGGTTTTACAACCCTAGTTGCTGAGGAACACAGTTGGTTGAGACATAAATTTTGTTCAATAGTTGTATTATAATTCACTTGTCTTTTCCTTGTCCTGGTGTTTGATCTCAAATTCCTGATGTCAATCTCACATGATTTTTCAAAAGAAGCTAGTGCTATATGTAAAGGGGGATTAAATGTACTAGCTAGTTTCAGTTTATGATCTTGTATGACATTGGTGTTACTAAAAAGGAAATTCAAGTTAAGTTTCCTTACATAACATTTTAGATCAATAATAGTCCTAGCAATATTACATTTTCTTGTAGGAACAAATGTGTTACCGTAGGCAAGTAATTCAATAAGACAAGGGTCCAGCTGTACGCTAGAAAAATTATAAATGTTAAAGTCACCCTTCTTGTTAGTCAAGATGGTTAAATTGTTCAAGGAGTGACTATTATTGTTTGCCATGGTTTCTGTTACAGTCGATCCACTTGTAAAGGTTGGATTTAGATTGTTACAGTACGCTGGAGTCAAGACAGTTAATGTCTGGTTTTGTTCCATCTCTTTTGTTGAGGTTTGGAATTCCGTGGTCCTAAGAAACGACCATCATTAGAGTTGGTGTTGTAGTTTGACTGTCTGTTATTAACGTACTGTGGTGGCCCATTTTTATTAGCATTTTCTTGTATTCTATTACTACGTCTTACAGTTGGTGCTTCCATTCGTTCGTGGTCTTGGTCACAATCAACTATGTCAGAAACAACGTTCTGGTCTTGGCCACCGTACGTTAAATCTGTCACAGCAGCACAAGATGTACTGTTAAGTTTAACATACGCTGTATTGTTAGCGTATGCTAATCTATCTCTCGTAAGCTTTTTGTTCTTAGTACTTTTAGCTTTTTCTATAAACAAGTCAATGCTTGTAAAGGTCCAGGTATAGTCAAACCTGTACCTTTCAAAGTCTAAATCATTCCTGAGGGTAGTGTCTAAGTCAGAGACTTCTTTGGTCAGAGCATCTTTATGCTATAAGAAATAAAAAATGTGACAATGCTCTAGCAAAACACTGTGAGAGACATCTAGGGCACAGTTTTAACTTCACAGCTATTGTTACTATACCACATACTTTGAGAGGGGGACCTGTCAATATCTTATTAGAAATCCGTGAACTGGAATGGCAGATAGCTTTAAATTCCTTTAGTTATCCAGGACTTAATGAAAACTGCAATATTAATTGCATGTTGAAAATGAGGAATTTCTTAAGAAAGAAAAAAACATGATAGCTACTAATTAATGCCATGTCCAGTACATATTTCTATTATTTTGCTCAGAATTACTGACATAACCCCCTTTCACATTTGTACTAAATATCTTTTATTAGTAATGTTATAGTGTTAACTGTCCATAGTGAACAGTTCATTTTACACATGATATATACATTAGTCTAATATATTTATTATTAGTAAATCTTGATGATTACGTTCTATTTTTTATATTAAGAACACATTATTATACAATTATAATACAATAATAAGTAATGTCATAGTTGAGATTGTTTTAATTAAATATTTAGTAATTTATTGTGATTTTTTAACTTTCAATTTGTTATGTGTAAGTTATTATTTTTCATTATGTATTTGGGTAAATAGTATTAACTATGTAAGAGATACAATGGAGTGTGGTTCTTTAAATACTAGAAGTACCTCCCACACGTCATACTAATTACCCATTTATAACTGGCGGTTATTTTGAAAAAAAGTGTTTGTTGCTGAAGAAGCTGTGGTGATACTACGGCGAAAACGCTGTTTTTATTACAAATAAAAGCGTTCTTTTTTTACATCTCCTTGGATTTGGACTTTATTACTCTTGAAGATTTACACCTGTTTCATTACTGCTGCCTGTTTGGGAGGTGACGTCCCTTTTCTGTTTTTCAATTGTTTGTGCTATTTTTGTGGAACATTACTGAGAATCACATATGCTCGTCCACCTACTGAAGCATGACACTAAGAAACTGATGAAGTCTTCTTGAGCCAGATGCCTGAGATACCCCTTCTGTGTCCCTTGTTGGTACCAGAAATGCTGCTGTTGCTAATATGTGTAAAGCCACAAATACCTTAGTATTCACTTGGATAGGTATTCCTCAACTTCCATGGGGATGCAGGCTAGACCGATACATGGCCAGAATTTCTTGGATGGTATCCCTGTTTACATGGTACTGGTACGCAATGTTGTTTTGTAGTCCATGAAACACTAAGTGCATTTGATAACCCCAAGTATCCAGGGGTGACGTCATACACTGTTGGGCATAGCAGCTGTAATAAGAGCCTCTTGCAGATACATATTTAATGATGCAGCAGCAGCCACTAATATTCTCAATTTCCTTACTCTGAGCAAGAACTTTCAGCACTTATACATTTTTGAATTACTCCACTATCTTGTTTTGCCTCATTACTATACCCCAGGATCCACATTGCATTCATGTTGCTTATTACCATGTCAGTATATATAGTTATTAGCATATACCACACCTTACCATGCTACTTGGCCTGCCCGACATGATCAGTCCATGTTGACATACACCCTACACATGGCTACTCATCATGCAAATTCACTTAGCACAATGTTGGAAAGTTTTCTGAATCTGGTGTCAGTCATAAGCTATGTCTCTTTATTACATATGTTTAGGGGGCCTAATTTTATCAGGTAAGAAAGTATTGGTACCTGTGCCTTTACTGCCTTGAATCAGGACATCAATAAAGTTTATTTTATCCTCATCCAACGGGCAGTAAAAACAACAAAAACAGGGTGGAATTATTTAGGCAAGACACAAAATAATTAAAGTCTGATATAGCCCACTGCCATAGAAAACCATGTCATCAATGTAAAGTGCATGCAATCTGATAAACTTCCAAAAGTCAGAAGAATCAATACATCAGCCTTCCAAAGAATTTAATACCAGGATGTCAAAGATGGTTGCTACAGCTACTTCATTGCTATGTTGCATGTGTACTAGAAATATTTCTTATTGAATTTGAAAACGTTTTTACTCAAAACCATGTCTTCGTTTTAATCAATATTAATTAATATTAAAGATGTAAAGACTGTGGTACCAAAGGAGGTAGGAATAAATATGGTAAAGATTATTTAAGTACTGAATTGTTCAATAATTTGAGCAATGTTTAGCATTGCCCTTTTTTGGATGAGACTTAAACTGAGGTCCCATAGCTCAGGTGGATGTAAAGGATTCCACAGCTCCTATCGAAAAAGAGTAGTTCCCTGATGCCCTGCCCAGATTTTTTCTAAGAGTATAAATACCACCTGGGGTCTCCCATTAAAAAAGGCCACTAGCCCAGTGGAACTATCCCGGTCAACAAAAGGGTAAAAAAAAAAAAAAAAAAAAAATCAATGAAGTATGAATGTGGTGTAAACACAGATGTGGAGTGTGAACTCATACATTCTCTGAGCCAGTTTTCAAGATGTTTATCAGATTGCACATGGGTTACATTGATGATTTGTTGTTTTTTTTTTTCTACAGCAGGGTTGCATCAGACATTAATACTTTTGTGCCTTACCTAAGTTGTTATTCCATCCCATTTTTGTTTTTACTGTCCATTGGTTGCAGAATAAAATCAATTTCCTTGATGTACTTATACAAGGCGATAAAGAATGAGGTACATTTCCATCTGTGGTATGTAGGAAACCTACATGCACCAATACGTTCTTACATGCAAAAAGCAGTTATCTCAAACACATGATGGACAATGTGATAGAGGGATAAACCATAAATAGTTCACAGATGACATCTGATGACATTTCACTACTGAACTTGCATTGTTAAAGGAAATGTTTGTAGACAGAGGCTAAGAACCTGAAAAAGTAAGAGTCATTCCAGAACCTCAAAAAGTAGAAGTAATTCTAGATAGTATATTGATGGAGATAAGGTACGTACTCCTATACTGAAAACCAAGGCTAAAATGATTGACAAGTCTCTTAAAAGTACTAGCTTTGACTCTGCATTTGTTTTAAAGCATATGATGGATAGCCTACATATTAACACCATTTTGATTAATAATTGGAACATTGTACAAGGAAATTGTGACTTATGCAGCAAGATCAGGCAAGTACCAAAATGTGTGCATAAGAAACTCCTCCCCCAGGACCCATGTTAAAGCCTGTCTCAGAGTTTCAATGGGTTGAAGTTTGATATCATTTCTTCCATGCTAAAGTCATTTCTTCCATGCAGAAGTCATTGATTTGTCATGGAAACCCATGAAAGACATTCAGAAGGTCTTGTTGGAACTTGTTACATATACGACAGTCAAGCAAAAGCCTCTGGTTTTGAGCGGTATCCTTCCCCCACCTACAATGATGTCTAGATTCAAGAAAAAGATAATTGCATTTAACAATTGGCTAAGTAGCTGGTGTCATTCCAGGGGGTCCAGTATGCATCTCCCTGTGATGAGATAATCGACAAGCTGACTTTCTTTGCAAAGGATGGATTCAGCACATCTTCCTCAAGTGCTTCTACATGCTGGCCAAAGATTTTGCTGACCCCATTATGCCTTTATTTTAAGCAGAGTTCATTTACTAAACATCCCAACCTAACCAATCAAATCATAAATTGAACAATATCAAGGTTGTCCTTCTCAATGCCAGAAGCCTTAGCAATAAACTGCCTAGTTTGGAGGCACTTCTGCATCCAGAATGAGTCCATCTTTGTGTAGTCATTCAGACATGCTTCAAAAGTGTTATAGGAGCACACCATCCATGCTGGGGTTCTGTACCTATCATGCCTTTTTGCCCACTGGTAATGAAGGAGGTGCTTCAGTGTTTGCAAGGGATTTTATCCCTTTCAAAGTGATAACCTATGAACCCCCCCCCCCATTAAGCTCATCAAACCTCAGGTCAGAGTAGGCAAATCAGAATTTCAACATATAGAGTGTTAAAAATTCCCTTCTGTGGTCCCACATGATCATGAAAACATCCTGACTTTCCCTGAAAATGTCTCTATGACAGATGGTTCTTTAATTCACAGTGATTTTAATTACCCCTCTGTAAACTGCAGTCTAACACTTTTAACTTTGGTTATGTACAATATTTCTTAAAATGGGTAAGTAAGAATTCCTTGGGTCAAATTTCCCAAAATCCTACCAAGGGCAGTCATTTCCTGGACTTAATTCTCACAAACCTGGCCCCAGTATATTTCCTGCCTCTAGCCCCCTCCCCCTACACACCAATTAGTCATTCCACAATCTGGTTATCTTTATCCTGAGAAGGTGCATTCCTGCTAAACAACCCTACCCCATTTAGGTTCATAGGAGATTACTAGGCTAATGGCTTAAGGACATTTACAAGCCTAGTCAATATAACCTGATATTACCCAATATATGGCCCCTAGGGACAAGAGGACAGCATGGATTTGTGCATGTGCATTGAGTACCTCTCAGGCTCAACCTCTCCATAAGGGATGTAGGCACTACCACAGGTGTGAATTCATGATTCCTCATCCACTGATCCAAACTGCATTTGAAGAGGGCCAGGGAAGGGCTCTGCTTAATGTAAATAGGAAATCTGTTCCGAAGAAGGGGTAATCTCTGAGCTACATATCTGTCTGTCCAGCATGTTTTGTTTGAGTCCCTGACTAAGTTTAGATTCCTAGACTGGGTGATCCTCATGCTGTTTGACTTGCAGATGAGTAGCATCTCCATCAGGGCTAGATTTGTGAGAGTGACCTAGGTCAGGCATAGGTCACCCCTTAATAATCGGTAGAAGACAGAGTAAAGTGATAGGGATTTTAGTCTATCCACACAGTTCATGTTGTTTGCATTCTGTATTTTCTTTGTGAGGAACCTGTAAGATCACTCCAGCTGCTGTAATTGCCTAGTCAAGTACATGCCAAATGGCACATTGTACTTGATCATTGGTCTAATGAGGGCTAAGAACAGTTGGAATATAATTTCCTTGGATCTGGATGCCATACATTTACTTATAAGTTGTGCCACATAAAAAGATTTCCTCACCACTGTGGGTACATGGTGGTCAAAGTTCAAGCTACTATCTATCTGCATACCTAGATCTCTCACCTCTGAGTCTACTCTAAGGGGGATGCTATTGATGTTGTAATTTGTAGGGGTATTTGACTTCTCAAAGGGTATGATAATGCATTGTTTTTTGCATTTAGTTTTAGGCCATGGTTCTGGCACCAATAATTTGTCTGATCTAGACCGTCCTGAAGGATATCTACATCAATGGGGGATTCAGTGATTGCCCACAGGCCAAAGGTTCCTCAGCTTCATTAACTCCAATGCCCTGGACAAGTTGGTTGACTCCTCCACACTGGGCGCCAACATCCTGGATCTAGTGCTTACCGATATGAGGGACTTCTGTAGCACCCCCACTGTGAGGTCCTCTCTGCTGAGATCTGACCAGAAATCAGTTTAATTCAAAGTAACTATCATACCTGATCCCCCTAGCAGCAACTAGACTAAAAACCTTCTCCAAAGCAGTTTATAATCTCTCATGGGATGATATAAATAGCTTCATTGCACCTCCTTCCTTAGATGGAACTGGCAACTATGCCAAGTTCTACACCAATGTTTTATACAGACACCTGTATAACTGCTTTGACTTGGCTATACCTGATAGGACCAAAACAAAGTCGTCAAGGAATAGTTAACCTGTCTGGTGGACTACTTCCATTAACAGGCTTTACAATAAGAGGAATAAATTGCTGTCTAAGAGTAAGAGGGGCAGGCCCTAAACTGGAAACTCTCCCTCCTGAGCTTAAACAAGCAAATAAGACCTCTAAGGCCAAAAACACAGCATATATGAAACCTGATAACATCCTTGGCTGTATCCTACATGGGCTGCAACAAGTATTTGCAACACCAATGGGTACTCTTTTCAATCATAGTCTAGCATCGGCTTCATCACAGCTGGTTATCCCCTTGCACAAAGGTGGTGCTTCCGCTGACCCTGGGAACTGTATACCTATTAGCCTAACTAGCCTTATCTGCAAGGCCATGAAGCAAATCATCATGGATTTTATCAATAAAGATATAGGTAATCTCCAAACACTTGACCCTACTCAATTTGGATTTGTCAAAGGGAGATCATGCCTGTTAAACCTGGTGGACGTCTTTCAATACAGTCACCAAGGCCCTGGATGAGGGCAAATCTGTGCATACAGCCTACCTAGACTTAGCTAAGGCTTTTGATATTATATCCCACTCAGGCATCACTGACAAACTCACCCAGTTAGGTACCAACCCTTATATCATTAATTGGGTTGCATACTGGCTCACTGATAGAACCCATACAATCAAAATAGGGGAATCCACCTCCAACAACAGACCCATAACCAGTGGCATTCCACAGGGATCAGTCCTGGGACCTTTACCATTCAGAATCTATTTCTCTAAAGTACAAGCAAAAACTAAAGGTCTGTGTGGCTGACAAAGTTTGCTGATGCCTGCAACTGGGAGTGGTCATAGAATCTCCAAATTATGTCATCATCCTATAAGAGGGTCTTAAGCAAACAAATGATTGGTGACAAAGTCATGGCCTGAATCTCAATGCAAAAAATGCATTATCATCCCTTTTGGTAAGTGCAATGCTCCTGCTAACTACCACATCAATAGGAATACCCTAAGTACGCACTCATTGGTGACAGACCTGGGCAAACAGGTTGACAGCAACCTTACCTTTGATCACTATGTTTCCACAGTGGTAAGAAGGGCATTCCATATTGCTCATCTCATAAGTAAGGGCATTGCTTCCAGAAAAAAAGAAGTTATAACCTCTCTGTACTCTTCCATCATCGGGCCACAAATTGAGTACAACATCCCTTTTGGTATGTAACTCTCCAAGTACCTACAGCAATCTGAGAGACTACAAATGTTCTTCACAAGGATAATTCAAGATCTTCAGCATCTGTCCTATGTGGATTGGCTGAAATCACTGTCACTTTATTCTGTTTCATACAGACTACTCAGAGGCAATCTCTGCCTTGTGTATAGGGCAATCTCTTACACTGCTTTATTGGAAATGCTGCATATTTGCAAATCAAATGCCACACAGGTTGCTCGCTGTAAAGAGCTTAACCTGGTATGTGACATTAATAGAACCTGCTGGAGGGACAGTTTTCCCTTCCAGAGGTTACCATACCTTTGTAACAGACTCCCACTTCCTGTCAAACAGAGCACCTCATTGGCCCTCTTCAAACTCAGTCTGGACGAATGGATGGTAACCATAAATTCACCCTGGGGGTTCAACCTGTGTCTCTCTCTCTTGGACAGGGGCAATAGGTGCTAATCATGGAAACAAGGATAACTTGTCTAGGCTTGTAAGGGCCCTAGGGCCATTAGCCTAATAATGTCCTATGATCCTATGATCCTTTGATCTTATTCCTAATCTCATAAAACCAGAAAATTTAAAATTATTCAGGCTCGACCAGCAGCAACTCAGATTTGAACCAAGAAGTAATCCAAACCACAGACAAGGAACAGGATACGCCAACTTCTCCACCAATACGGTATTATACGTTTTTTACTTGCTATCTGAAGTAAATAAACAGCTTTTAGTGGATTCTTGTAGCAGCATCCTTCCTGAGAAGTTGGCGTATCCAGCAACTCAGATTTGTTAAGGGTAGGTTATGTCTGCTGATTCTTGTATGCTTTTTGAAAATGTCATGTAGGTGGTGAACAGTGGTCAGACTCCTCATGCTGACTACTTGGATATGGATGCGATTGTTAATAAGCTAATGGCCTTAAATACTGAACCCTAGATGGACTTCAAACTGGCTCAAGGCCAGAACTTGTGTTGTCAGGGTTGATGATGCCTCATCACTTAGAGAAAAAGTGACCAGTGGTGTTCTCCAGAGTTCTGTACTAGGACTCCCTCCTTTTAGGCATTTTATTTCTGTTACATAAACACTGACAACAAGGATATCTGCCTGACTAAATTTGCTGACCATTGTAATCTGGATGTACTAGTTAAATCAACCAGTGATCCTGAGACCCTTCAAATGGAATGAAGACACATTAACTTCTGATGCATCAAAAAGGGCACAAATTAAATGCTTAGAAATGCATTATTGTCTTATTTAAGAAACAGATTCTTACCACTTACTATATCAATGATACCCCACTCTCCAGTGAGTCTGTGATCAGGGCCTTGGGCATCAAGGTTGGTGATTCTCACTCCTTCTATCACCACGTATCAACTGTAGTCGGAAAAATGCTTCTAAATCTCACAATTAGTAACAAAGAGCATGCCATCTGAAAAACAGGGACATTATTGTTCTCATGTACTCTGCCCTGGTTAGATCATATAGAATATAATTCACACTTTGGCCTGTATCTCACAAAACATAAATAAAAAAAATTGACAAAACGGAGACATTCCTAACAAAAAAGGATCTGAAGCTTCAAAAATCTTAGTTATCAGAAAAGGCTGGAATCACTATTTTTGTACTCCATGTCATATAAAGTCTTCAGGGGATACCTGTATTTTGCCTTCTTACCCTTAAGAACCCTCTCAAATAGTGTAGCCAACACTAGAACAAGATATCTCAATTTACATCTGGTAATAAACAAAACTAAATGGAGAGATAGGTTCATTACTCAGCACCTCCCCTTGCCCTGGAATAATCTGCCCTTGCATGTCAAGCAATTTGACTCCATGTTGGCCTTCAAACATAAATTAAACAAATGGGCAGATGCCCTAAAATATACTCCAGGACTTAATAGCCTTGATCTCCTTGAAAAGGATAGTATAGCCTGAGGGTGACTGTTGACAAGGCTTCCATGGCCTCTGATTAAATACCTTTGTATTTCCTATGACTTGTATGATTCCTATCACACACACACAAACACAACTAAATAGAACATATCCCTGCGACTTTTGTAAATATTTAAAGTCATATATATTAGGTGTTTTTCAAGTATCATGTATTCGTTGTGTCCTAGCTCTATTGCTTCTTCTCTTGTAACCACAAAACATGGCTCTCTGACACTGTACTAGTTGCCGCTTGTTTACTGCATATTGACTGCCTTACCACATTGTTTCTTGTACTTAGAGTGTCCTATTATACCTCTTTGCATTTAATGTATCCACTGATTGTACATCTGTGATATCGTCTGAACCTTTCTAATATTGTGTTTTAATAATGTGTTCATTGGTACTTTTTTCCCCAGACCTCCACTGAAAATGGGCATTTAGCCAGTCAGGCTTTCCCAGTAAACAAATATCAAATAAATAAATAAATATTGCAAATTTCTGTTAACACCTCAGCCTGTTTGAAATTTCAAAGACAGTGACAGGATATTTGCTACAATTAAACACACTGAATGCAATGCCGCATATATTATATACACAGCTGTTTGTGACATTTGTGATGCTTTTTACATATCAGAAAATCTTCTTGGAAACTGTTTCAAAGGGTATATGGACATGTTCATGCTATTAACGCTAGACAGAAGAATACTGATTTCAACAAACATTCTACCACATATAAATCCCTTAAAATGTTTTCTTTTTCTGCTTTATTTTGTGGATCAAACACACAAATATAAAATGGTTATGCTAGCAACTTAGAACTAATGCCACTTTTTCCAGGTATCAGTGACAGGACATACAGTGTGTTTTGAAAAATACAGTATCTAAGCTGTAATTATCTTCTTCTTTTTTCAGCTTTTCCCAGTTAGGGGTCACCACAGCGGATCACCTGTCCGCTCGTGACTGGCAGTGGAGTTTTAGGGTGTCGAGTTGCCAGCTTGGCACCCAACCTTCCACAGAAGGCACACATGCACTCACACCTAGGGTCAATTTAGAATGTCCAATCCACCTACTGTATGTCTTTGGGATGTGGGAGGAAACCGGAGCACCTGGAGGAAACCCACACAACCACAGAGAGGGCATGCAAACTCCACGCAGAAGGCACCCCAGCCAAGGATCGAATGGAGGACCTCATGCAGTGAAGCAGCAATGCTAACCGCTGCACCACTGCGGCTGCCCTCAGTATCTAAGTACCTAAGCTGTAATTATATTCATGCGTTTTTATTCTTTTGTTTTATTGATATTGATATCCCTTTAAAACTATTTTCCATGTTTAAAAACATGTTCTTTTCATCTAATTGGTGCTGTGTGATCATGTGATGTGGTAAGATGTTACATACCCAACTGTTAGGACCAACTGTCAGTGTTTCTGAGGAAGTCTTTAAAGATCATGGTTAAAGTGGTGGAACAAAGTTTTATTGTTTCATAAAAAAGTGTTTGCATGCACAATGATATGCATGATGAAAACACTCTTTATATAAAAATAAAACTGTTTCAAGCCACATTTTGAGAAAATTAACATTTAATAATTTATAGAAGTGTAAATAGTCATGCTGTGTTTATGGCATTAAAATTAATATGACAGAAAGAGTCATGCACATCAGATTTGGAGTCCAGTAGGAAGAAGAGTGGAGTAACGTTAACAAATGTTTGTTAAAAATTATTTGCCAGCCTGTTAAATTAATAGTTTAGCAAAGAAATGTGAGCTTTGAATTTTGTGAAAAACAAACAGTCCTCAAGGAATGAAAGGTGCTGGTAGACAACAACACAATGTAGAGAAGAAAACAACAGCACCCAAACACGGCAAAAATCAATCAAATTTGTAGCAGTTTTATTGAGAAGGAGAAACGGCTACGAATTTTATTGATTTTTGCCGTGTTTGGGTGCTGCTGTTTCCTTCTCTACATAGTTTTGTATTTTGCCAAATTGTTAATTTATCAGGTTGGCAATTAATTTTTTTCACAAACATTTACTAATGCTAATCCACTCTTAATATTACTGACCCCTAAAGTGATGTACATGCCTCCTCCTGCCATATTACTTTTAATGCAGTAAATATAGCACAACTACTTTATCGTGTTCTGAAGGTTATTGAAAAAAAGTGGTTTGAAACAAAGTTTTATTTTTACATGAAACAGTGTTCACATGCATCCTTGTGCATGCAGATGCTTTTTTATGTACAAATAAAACTTTGTTTCACCACATTAAACATTTTCTTTAAGTAAATGTTGCTAACCGTATTTGTGCTCTGTGATACTTGGTGCCATGTGTCAGTTTGGATGTTAATATTTTCACACAACTTATAGGTTTTCAAAAAAAACATAAGATAACATACATTTATTAAATGTGTGATTAAGCTGTGCTCGTCCATTTCTGAGAGTCCTGTTTATATGATTCTCACATTATATGGTGCACTCTACACACCCCCTCCCTGTGTGCACTGCATCTAACAGAAAAATGCAGGGCTTAGTAGCAGGACAGGTCCTGGACTCATTGCTAGTTTTGCTTTAGTGCTGGGAGATTATTTGTCTAATGAACAGGTTGGTAGTGGTCTGAATAAAATTCTGAATTTTGGAAACAAAAGAGTCCTTCTTTTTACGAATTTTAGCTTTTTACTGAATATTATGTATGTTCATTTCTGGGGAAAGGAGAGAGTGGTGACCCAGCTAGGAGGTATCCAAAGAAATAAAAAAACTGTTCAAATAACCAGAAAAAAATGATATTTTTCCTAACCAAGTAATGGTTAGCAAAGGCAGAGATGAGGCCAGCTGGAATTTCACATCACAGTTACACAATAGGAACCACCAATAGATCTGTGCTTTCTGCCAGTGTACCCACCCCCACCACACCCCCGCTGAGCTTGCAGTGAACTAATATAGATGTTATCTCTGAAGGCATAATTACTGTAGGCTTCATTCTTTGTAGTTAATCTAAATTAAAAATGCAGTGCTATATTACAAAACTACTGGCTCATGTTTAATATTTTACATATTTTAATGTTACAGTGACAATGTTCCTCACATGATCATAAATATCTGCCAGCCTACAAGTTAGCTACTTTTCCCATGAATTCATCAGCCATACAACCACATTTGTATTTTGACTGGAAATTAGATATAATCAACAGGCTGTGATAAAAAAACAGGGGCAAGAAGTTATATTATCACATTTGTGCATTATGTTATTTCTGTTTTATTTATATTTACTGAGTCTCTCTCTCTCTCTGATTATTATTATTTAATTCATATTTTTTCATACTATGACACTATGATTTACTACTATGGGTCAAGTTCTTTTGATAATTTCTAAAGCTGAAAATACCTGTTCCATCAACTGTGACAGCATCCCTAGATATCTGCCAAGAAACATTAAGTCCCATTGAACAAAAGCCCACTCACCAATTCTTCACCCTGAGTTGCTCTAATGTTACGCCCCCAAGGTATGGAGAACAGCTGTTTGTGTCCTTGCATAAAGGTGACCTCTTTACTGACCCTGTAAATTACAGGTATATTCGTTTCACTAGTATTATTTGCAAGGCTGTGGAGCTTAACCAACATTGGCATCAACCCCCTTTTTCCCCATTTTGTACATGGGGTCAGGGTATCACATCAACTGCGACCATCACCTTAGAGCCAATGTTCACAACAATGGGTACAGCTGAACTAAAATAGCAAGACACAGATGTCATTATATCACTTGATATACATTAGTTTTGCTTTGTAAAAGGCAGATCATGCCTGCTCAACCTGGCTGAGTTCTTTGAAAGGGTTATTGAGGGCATGAATGAGGGACATAAAGTCCATGCTGCCTTCATTGACCTTGCCAAGGTCATCAACAATATTCTCCTTGCTGGGATTATTGACAGACTATTCCAGTTCATCATTAACCTACACATAGCTATCTAAGAAAGCCTATTCTGTCAAGGTCAGAAATGTTTGCTCTGGACAAAAAAAAGTATCAGCAATGACATCCCTCAGAGCTCTGTTTAAATCTTCTCATGTTTGGTATATATTTCTCTTGGATGACAGCTATCAATGAATTATGGCGAATCAAGTTTGCTCATGATTTCAGACTGACAACAGTTATCAAATCCACTTCTGATATTCAGATTCTCCAGCAAAGTCTTGACCAGACAAATGATTGGAGTATTAATAATGGGGTTACCTTCAATGCCAAGAAATGCATCATAGATTCTTCTGGTGAATCTAGCACCATTACCACTTATCCTATAGATAACATTCCACTTAAATCTGACATGGTCATCGGGGCTTGGGTACCTCTGCTTATAATAGATTCGCCTTTGGCCACTGTGCCCCAGGTGGTGAGAAAATCTTTCTGTCTTGCTCAACTTATCCTTTGCAATATATCATTGCGGTCCAGAGAAGTTAGAGTCCTACTTTATTCCCCGTTTATTCAAACATCGTTGAACACAATGCCGCCTTTTGCATTTACTTAATTAACACATAAACCAAATTGAGAGGCCTTAATGTTTCCTCACCAAGAGATCTCAGCTCTTAACAGGATAAGAACATGACAGCATCTGAACAGGCGGGTTGGGGGAAAGGAATTTTCAATCCTCAAATTCCACAGAGGTAAAATGGATATACTGTTGGGCATGAAAATTAAATTACCTATTAGGGATAACTTTACTAACAGTTCTTAAGAAACCTGGAGTCTCAAGGATAGCAGGCACACTGAAGTTACTGATAGATGCACTTGGTTGAAGAAATGGCATGGTTTCAGTGAAAAGTTAACAAAAATACTGCAGAACTACGAAAAACACTGCACTATTACAATAATACAAGAGTTAACTAGGTCTAGGCAATGCTTACTACACCTCAATGCAAATCTTTTCCATTTAGCTAAGTATGACTTCCTAGTGTTCTGCCCTCTGGCCCACCTTAGTTATGCAGACCACCTGCCTTCTGGCCTCTTGTAGTATGTAGACCTTCTTAGGAGAGTGAGAAAAACTGTGTAGTAGTAACATGATATCTTCCAAGCTTTGGATATGTTTCCTGACTTTGGGGTATGGTGGAATTCCTTCTTGTTTACACAGCAGAGCGCCATGGACTATATGGTTTACTGGCTTCGTTAGGCACACATGGACTAATTAAGAGAACCTCGCTTGTCTTGGACAGTGTAGCACTGGGAAAATGAGGCTTCATGTTTCCATTTCCTGCATTCATTAGAACTTGTATATTTAAGTAGGAATAGGAATAGAATTCTCCGTATAGAAAAGTGGCTGGTTGCCCAGAAGTCAGGCAGGGATTCTGAAAACAGAATATTTTCAGCTGATGATTAGCTTGAGATGCAAAATTGTCTGTAACTAATGCTCCGCTTTCCTGTAATTTTGAGGAAGACTTTCCTTTCTAGTTGGAAACTTGTTAGGGACTTCCAAAGTTCTGTTTAGGTGGTCTCACTGAGTTTTAGCAACTGGGGATGTAGGCTGCTTCAGGATGATTGCCCAGGCTGAAGGTCGGGTCCCAAAGCCATATGCTATTGCAGTTGGGGTAGGAGTGATTCCTCCCTTGCTTATTCTTATGCCATATCAGTTTTATTGTCAATAACAATCTGAAAGTTCCCCTGGTCGAACACTGACGTCAATATTTGTACAGCATAAATGATTGCTTGTCATCAACTTCACATATAAGTGCTTATCCTTGAAATTCATGGGCCACCTGCTTTATACTTTCATATCAAGCATGTTTACTCTATGTGCAACAAGAGACATCTAATATCAGTGCCTATCCGGTCAGCCATTGTGAGACGAATGGCTGTGCAGGTTTATTTTTGACCTTGGTAGCCCACCAAATAAGTTCTTGCCTCATGGAAGTGATAAAAGGAGTCTTTTTTGGAGACAATGGTCTTGCTGATGCCACAAGCTGTTACATATTAAAGGATCATTTTATTTTATTTTATTTGTTTCTGTTTTCTGGGTTAGAATACTGATCACTGTGGACCTTTTACAGACTCAGCCTGGGAGCTGAGTCTGTTTAAGTGACTTTGCTCAGAGTCACACATTTAGGCAATAGAAGCTGAGTGGATCATACCTTGCACCACTGGGCCACAGGAAACAGCTCACGAATAACTTTATAATACTTTAAGCCAACTGGCAAACATCATATACAGTCTTGCATAGGGAACCATTAAGACAGGCAAGCATACTCAGTTGTAGATATGTCTCCTCTGAAATTTACAGGAAGATCACACTGGGGTACAGACAAAACAAGTTATGTTATCCAGAACTGTTATGAGGAAAGACTTAGCATGACAGGGAGTAAAGTTTTGACTTCTACAAGTTTAAGAATATGCCCAGGCCCAAAAGGCATTCAAAAGTATAACTAGGATCTTCCCATAGTTCTTCGTGGGAATAAGTCTGACTCAAGCAGTTACCAACATAGGTTCATAGCCTCAAAGGTTGGTACTAGGCTATCGTCAAGGTTCCTTTTGAAGAGGGCCAAAGAGGAGCTCTGCTTGACATGTATGGGCAGTCTATTCCAGAGTCTGGGGAGTCTCTGAGTCCTTCCAGCTTGTTTTGTTTATTGTGATGACAAGGTTTAGATCCCTGGAGCATGTGGCTTTGAGGGATTGGGATTTCTTTAAGTGTAGCATGTCCAACAGCTCTGGGTTTGACATGGCCTTGTATGTTAAACAGAGATCACCTCTGAGTAGACGATATGTGACAGAGTATAGCTGGACTTTTTTTTATACGGTCAGCATAGGGAATCTGCTTTACGCCTGTGATTCTTTTAGTGAGGTATTTCTGCGGCCTTTCCAGTTGTTGCAGATGTCTTGAGAGATACATACCAAACAGGGCATTGCATTCTATAATGGGTCTAATGAGGGATGAGTACAGTGGGACAATGACCTCCTTTTTTCTGGATGAAAAGCCCTTAGTGATGAGGTGTGCCACATAGTAGGATTTCCTGACTGTTGTTACGATGTGGTTATCGAAGGTGAGACCACTGCACATCTGTGTCCCTAAGTCTCTTATCACACTTTTGGTGTTTAGTGTACTGCCACCTATGTGGTAATTCATGGGTACATGTTTTCTCCCAAAGGGGATAACTATATATTTCTTGGCACTGAGTTGAGCCCATGGCTCTGACACCAAGCATCTGTTTCTGTAATGCCATTTTGTAAAATATTCACATCATTTGAGGATTCAGTAATGACTCCCAGTTTGCAGTCATCTGCAAACTTTGTTAGCCAGAGTCCCTTAGTGTTGGCCTGTACTTCAGAAAAGTACATGCCAAACAAGAGTGTTCATAGGAGTGAACCCTGAGGTACTCCACTTGTCACTTGTCTGGAGCTGGATTTGGAGTTGGCTACTTTTACAGTGTGGGTTCTGTCAGTAAGTCAGTTGGCAACCCATCGAGTGACGTAGGGATTAATGCCCAGCTTAGCAAGTTTATCTATGATTCCAGAGTGGGGGATGGTGTCAAAGGCCTTGGCGAGGTCCAGATAGGCTGTGTGGACCACCTTACTCTCATCCACAGCTCTGGAGACTGATTTGAAGAAGTCAATCAGGTTCAGGAGACATGATCGGCTCTTCACGAACCCAAACTGGGTGGGGTCCAATGTTTGAAGGTTGCCAATGTCTTTGTTTATAAGTTGTATGATAATACGTTCCATGGCCTTGCAGATCAGGCTCATCAGACTGATGGGGCGGTAGTTCCCAGGATCCAAGGTGGATCCCCCCTTGTGGAGTGGGATAACTGTAGCTGTGCGCCACTCAGTGGGCACAAAGCCTGAGGTGAAGCTATGATTAAACATGACACTGAGGTGAGATGCCAGTTCATTTTGTAGTTCATGTAGTACACAGCCCAGGATGTCATCTGGTCCCATGGATGCTGTATTCTTAGCTTTGGAAAGTGCATTTTTTATCTGTGTGGCCATTATTACCAGAATTTGGCAATCTTTCGGTATTGAAATGGGCCTTTTAGGGTGTGAGAGGGGGTGAAGTTGTCACTGAATCAACCTACCAGGATATTGGCAATATCCTTGGGATCAGTATATTTAATGCCATTCTGTTGTAGCTCAGAGCAGATCTGAGCATTGCCATTTAGATTCTTGACATAGTTACAGAATGCCTTGTGGTTGTCTTTGGAATCTTGGGCAATTTTATTTTCGTAGCTAGCTTTGGACGATTTTATGTGGGATCTCAGCTTCTTACTGAGGCTGGTAAGGGAGTTTTTTGCATCCTGGGATTTTCCTTTTTACTGCAACAGTTTCTTCCTTTTGTTGTAAAGTTTGTTTATGGCAGGGGACCACCAGATTGGCTTCCTTTTTTTGGAGGAGAGCATATTGGTTCTATTTGGGATGGCACAATTCATGCACGAGTGGATGTGCTCACATAGTGCCTTAGTGTAGGATTCAGCAGTCGAACTTTCAGTTCCCGTCTGCATGGGTGCCATAAAGTTTGTCACTTCTGACTTGAGTAGCATGAAGTTGGCTTTGGAGAAGTTTTTTACGGAGGTTTCCTTACTGGGGGCTGGGGGGGGGTGGATGTCAAGGTGATTAGCTTATGGTCAGACCTGACCAACGAGGGGGTGACCATAGGTGTGGAGCATCAATTTCCCATGTTGGTAATGAGCAGGTCTAGGATATTGGAGCCCCTGGTGGCACTATGGATTAGTTCATCCAGAGCATTGGAATTTATGAATTCCAAGAACCGTTGGGCAAAGGTGTTGGTACTTGAGTAGTTTTGCCAGTTAATGGCAGGGTAGTTGAAATCACCCAGTATTAGGGTGTCCAGTATACTTAGAAAGGTGTAGTGAGAATCTTGGGGCATGGTGGGGAATCTGTAGCACCCTACAATTTGGATTGCAGTCTTACCTAGTGTTGGTTGCACCTGGAGAATTTCAGACTCATTGTGTTGGGCAACTAGCCTGGTAGTGTGAATATCCTTGGTGAATATGGACACTCCTCCATCTTTATTGTTTCGGTCCTGGTTTGGCAGCCAAAAAGTGAGGTAAGAGTTGTAGCCTGATATTGCAGGGGTGCTCTTTGGAGCCTTGAACCAGGTCTCACTGCACAGATATCGATGTTCTCCATTTTTAGGAGTGCCTCAAGAGAGTGCATTTTGAGGTTTATACTTCTAGCATTGAGTAGCACTACCTTCAGATTTTGCATGCTTGTACCTGTTACAGTGGTGGGTTTGTCCTTTGAACTTTGCCTAAAAAAGGCACTATAGGGGTGGCAAGAGCCTTAGCCAGTAACCTGAACCCCAGAGATGACAGGTGCAGACCATCTCTGGCAAAGCATCGTGGTCTGTCAATCATGTCGTCCCAGGCAGACAGATACTGAATCCCCTTTGAATTATACCAGAAGCTTAGCCAATTGTTGAAGCCAATCATTTTGTCCCTATACTGTGGTATCATTCTGGGTGAAGGCAGGATGTTATTCAGGGCTAGGATCCTACCTGTCTGGGCCACATGATCTGAGAGCTCTTCCATGTCTCTTTTCATGTAGTCCAGGGAGGTACGTCTCAAGTCATTCACTCCAACATGGACAATGGCAGAGTCATATTTGTACTTGTTGTGGAGTGACTTGAGTGTATGCGTTATGTGGCGGATCCTGGCACCCGAAAGGCAGCTGGCTGTAATTCAGTGTGGCTGACTACAGAGTCACCTATAACTAAAGTGTTGGGTACGTTGTCTTACCTTAGGGGCTGTATTTGGGTGGCACACTGGTGTTGTGAGCTATGTGAAACTTTGGTTGTGATTGGTGTCTGTTTGCATTTCAGCTTCAGCATGTGGAAAACTGGCACCAAGTCAGGAATTAAGCAGTTATGAAAGACTCCTAACAAAGTGGATAGGCAAAAGGGCAAGACAGTGAATTTAATTTATTTAACAGGGTAAGAGATCTGGTCAACTCAGTCATATTTCAGCCATGACTATGGCCACAAGGGTAAGGTAAATGCAATAAGTATGAACAGCATAGAGAGGCTCATCAACCAGCAAGTTTGGGCATGCAGTATCTAGAGAAAACTTATGCAGATGCAGGGAAAACACGCAAAGCCTGCACAGACAGTGACTGGAGGTTAGGGATGAACCCACACCCCAGCACTCCGAGGCATAGGACAGGATTTGAAAAACCTTACCACAATGTGGAAGCCTTAACACAGAAGGTTTCTGCATTGTGGTAAGCCTTTCTGATTCATAGCTCATTCCCCATAATAGTTTTCCTATACTGGTGACCATAGCACAGAAAGCAGTCTCAGTGGGGAGCTGCATGTTAATGTGGCAGTCTGGGGGAGCAGCTAATGCTAACTAGCCATGTGCTCTCCCCTAGAAATGGTAGCAGCTCCAGATTAACTTGGCAGAATGATTCTGGAGGAAAAGGTGCCATTCACTCCTTCTTTCCTGTGGGGTTACTGCTCATACTGCAACTACAGGTAAGCAACTGTAGGTAAGTACAGCAGAGCCATGTGTGTGTGTCTGTCTGTCTGTTTGTGAGGGCCTTTAGATGGTAAACTTTAGCCACCCCATTGGGCATAGTCAGCTATAAATTCACACAGATGGTAGACAGGACATTCCTGAATCTATATGAAACTAGTTAGTATTGGTATGTGATTTGTTGTACAACTGCTTGGTAAAAGAATATTTATTTTGATATATATTTTGTTTATCTCTGATTTTTTTCTCTTATAATGAGGTATGACTGTGAGTGATAGTGAGAAGTTATTGCACACATAAAGGATGTCCAGTGTTTTAGTATGATTGGCACAGACAGTGCTGTAAGAGTGACCACTTTATGAATTACATCTCCTTGTACAACATAAGCTCAATATACTTAATTCAATCTTTATCTGCATATAGTTTTTGGGATTCTCTTACTCAATTTTGCTTAAATTACTATTTGTTTTAATTTCATGGAAACCTGTTGTCACTGATTTTGATTCTAATTCTTTTAAAATTCTAAAATTGATTAAAGCATAGAATGGATTCTTTAGTTTGCTGTTAACAATTTACTGAAGCATAAGCATTCTGCCCAGTGTGCTAAATGCTGTGTATGTACAAAGGTTACAGCTGATAACATTGGAGACTTGACTTCCTCATGCAAAGGTTGGATGATTTGCTTACTATTATTAATTGTAAACCTAGATTTACTGAAGACTTTCGTATATTTGTGCAATTGGCACAGCATGGAAAACTGTTGCTGCATATATTAATGACTGCACTGATGAGATAAATATTGTGCAAAATGCAACAAGGACACATTAAGGAAAGAAAGTGTCCATTATCTGCAAAGATCACCCAACTTGTATTAAACATTATGCTAATGAAGGCAACTTTGGATTTCAGGATAGAAGTATTCAGCAGTCTGAGGATTCAGAGCAAGTAGAATAAAAGAAGAAAGAAAAACAAATAACTAATAAGACTAATGGTGATAAAGATCCTTCTTCTTGACAAATGACAGAAGAGGGAGATTATTCAGATCTGGTCAAAAATGATTAACAAATAAATGGAGATTCAGTTATTACATGAATGATACTTCTATCTTTAGAGAGGATAATGAACACTGAACATGTTATGCTTGCCAAGAACTAAAATATCGGCTATGAGTAGGGCTTTAGAATGCCTTATTGTAGGGAAGTGTGTTTTACAGCCCTCTTAGAATAGCTTGCACAAGTGTTAGGGCATATTTTTCACTAATCATATGTAGAAAGGAGAATCAGGTCCCCATGAATGAAAAGATTTTTGTGAGTACCTATGTGAAAAAAAATGGCCCATTTTAAAAAGTAAAAATGTGTAGAACATCCATGTCTAATTTGGGACATATATGTATTTAGAGAAGATGGAGTCGTCAATATAACAGAAGATCATTTTTGCAATAGATATAGTGAAATATTTGTCTAACACAATATAAGACTTTTGTTAGATCAGAATTTACCATTTCACAGATTGCAAAACTTAATTTATTTTTGCTGGTTGTTAATACTAGGAGCATTATTAATAAATATTTTCATTACCAAATTTGCTGCATTCACATAAGATTAGGGTTACTATTTGTAAAACATGGTTAAGGAGTAATGACTGGAAATAGGTTCTGTCAGAGTATTAATGCTTCACTCTAACAGACATTCTAACAAAGAATTAGGTGGGTGTTTAACAACGGGTATTAAAGATTGTTATGAGACTTGTGATTATTATATGTCTGATTTTAGCATCACTGCTGTAGATTGTGTAACTGTGACAATAAAGAGGAACTTGGAACAGATTACAACAGCGTGTATAAACCATAAAAGTCAAGTCCTGATGACCTAGCGGAATTCATATATTTCTTGCATGAAATACAAGAGGGAAAAACAATAATGAGTGAACTTAAAATTACAAAAAAATACACTGTAATAATATTGGTTCTACAAAATTAGTAAGGAAATTATTTATGATGTATTTTCAAGAACAAATGCTGCAAAGTGCAAACAAACCTACCAGGGAACAGAACATACTGGACATAGTTTGTGTTCCTAAGGAAACGATTATTACTTCATGTTTTACCACCTTTTATGTGCAGTGTTCATGGGGTAATAAAGATTTAAATTATTGCTAGATAATTCTGCCAAATGGAAATCTAAACCGGTGCATGGAAGTTTAATAACAGACTATATGGAAGCAAAACAGTCACTATGTAAAACTAATAGGAGTGATGCATTCAGCGGAAAGACTGCAGAAGAAATGTGGCAATTTTTGAAAGGGAATTTGTTTGAATGCAGTAAATAAACAAATAAAATGCTTAAAATTAGGATCTAAGCACACAAGGTCAGCAGGATACATTGCCATAAGAACAAGATACTGAATTAAGACGAGATAAAAGAACACAAGAAATGGACATGAGGTTGAACTATAACATTGAAAAAGTGAAATAAACAATCTAGACTGACAAATTAAATATAGGGTATACAAAGATAAAGAAAATTTTGAAGAAAATTTATAAAAATATATTGAGCATAACCGGAAACAGATTTATAGATGCATAAAATGTGGCAGGAGTAAAAATCATACACACTGATAAACTGCGGGGGGAATTCAATAAAGCCTACATGGATTTTTTTTCCATGTAGGCATAGTGGCACGTAGCTTACATGGAAGTAAACCGAGGTGCGATCCAATAAACAGAGCCGAAGGGCGTACACGAGCATGCCAACACACAAGTGTCCGTGACATGCAAATCACCTCTTAAGCAGGCGATTTTCATGCAAATGAAGGTGATGGAGGAATCCAGCAAGCAGATAAGCAGTTCTGCAGACTCCGTGTTGGTGTCTGAAATGTATACGGAAAATTCCATGTACAGGATGTTAAATAGACAGCAGGGGATGTAAAAGAAAGTGCAGGTAGAAGGACAGAAATAGCATAGTAGACACCGATATGTGCAATACTATCCACTGTGTGTCCAAAACTGGATGAAAAATAATTTAAAATAAGTTAATATTTTTCAAGGTGCACCACAGTGCACAAACATGCCATTATGAAAAAAAAATTAAAAAGTGTAAAAACAAAAAAATTAGTATGTGACAATAATGCATTACAGGATCCTGTGTGGAGTATGTACAATGTAGACTGCTGTGGTTGCTAAAGAGGCAGGGCCTGGAACAGTGTAGTTTCCAGGAGGTGGACATGGATCTGTATGCAAATGTGGTGGGGTTACTGAATAGCACAAATGGGTATCCATGTCCAGAGATCCATCCATGTAGGCAGAAAACCATGTTGGTGTCCACAGAAGAGGTAGCTGACATCAAAAGGGGGTATGTCTGCATTCTTTTAAGATCATTGGAGCTCAGCAGCATCTGTTTGCACAGTGTGGCACTATGTTGAGTGGAGGGTGGGGTGTGTACAGTGACAGCTAAGCTTTGTTTAGCCTCAAGGTGCATGTTTCCATGGGTTTCTACATGTTTGTATGGCACGTCACCATGCTGAGCATGGCCGTCCATTGGGGGTGTGTCTAGTAACTGCTCAGCATTGTTTATTTTTGCAGTGCGGGTTTGAGTGGCACACCACAGTGTTGAGTGAGGAAGGTTGTCAAAAAAAAAAAACAATTTGCTGAGACAGCAAATGAAATATTAATTACTGCTGACCCCTGTTTCACTTAAACTAGGGCTATTAAAGCCCCTTAATGATGTACTTAGTAGGTGGAATGCATCATAGATAGCCAATCACACATGCTGCACCAACAGCAGAGCACTATAAAGGTTGCATCCACTCTACCATCTGATTTCACCCCCATACTTTGCACCAGTTGAGTACAAACTTGGGATTTTTAACTGAAGGAATGCTAGGGGCTGCTGCAGGTCTGCTACATCTGTATGTGCTAGATGTTGAGGTCAGTGCTGCTGCTGCTGGTGGTGACAATAGGCCTACACTGAGAAGGAAAAGAGTGCTCAGGTCCAGGGTGACCCTACCAGGAGCTACATAAGCTGGAAAATTTAGAGAGCTACAGGGTGGACAGGTACATACTACAAGAACTCACTGAGTTCTACCATCCTCAAGTCAGACCCAGATCCAACAGAGGGAAACCCATCCCAGTGGAAACAAGGGTATGTGTAGCCCTTAGGAAACAAGCTACAGGCACTTTCCAATGAAGAAATGGGGACATTATCGGGATCTCGCAGGCATCAGCATCCAGCATACTCCACCAGTTCCTGAATGCCATGCCATCACATGCCAGTGACTTCCCTTCACCCCTGAGGAGAGGGTCAGCAGTACGCAACACTTCTACCATGTAGCACACTACCCTGAAGTACAGGATGCCGTAGACTTCACTCATGTACACACGAAGGCACCACCCAGTGAGGAGGGTAGAATATGCATCAACCACAAGGGGTATCACTCCATCAATTGCCAGATTGTGTACAATGCCCAGAGTATTATCATCAATGTGTGTGCTGGCAGTTCTGGCAGTTATCATGGCTCTCATATCTGACATGCATCACAGCTGTACCAGATGTTTGCTTGGGGGAACATCCTGCATGGCCATTTACTGGGGGATGCTGGCTATGCACTAGAACCGTGGATGATGACACCCATCAGCAATGCACACACACCCACAGAAGAATGCCATAATGAGGCACATGCACAAACTAGGAACATCATAGCTTATGTGTTTGGGCTGCTGAAGTCACAGTTCTGCTGCCTCAATATATCTGATGGAGCTCTGCAGTACTCTTCAGCCACATGTACACAGATGTTCACAGTATGTGCAGTGCTGCACAATATGATCCTGTGAAAAGAGCTGCAGCATGATAAGCAAAGGGGAGGAATACACAGCCTCCCCCCCCCCAGTGCTGAGGTCACCACAGCCACACCCAGAAGGGGATTCGGAAGAGGAACTCCCTGAGGTTGTCCTTGTAGGCAGACATAGATGTGCCCAGTATACCCCGGCCTTGGCCAAGAGACAACACATAACACATGCACTGAAAACATAGGGCTCTAGGGATTGACACCTTACTTCAACTCACATGCATATAGAAAAAATGATGCCAGTCAGACCACACAATGTGTACCTAACCATGTATTGGCTGTGTACTGCATGCATCAGAGTCAGTCCCGAACTACAGATCTGTCAACTACTGCATTCACAAGGTAAGTGTCTCTCTTATACACCACTTGTAATGGGTTCTACAATATGGTAGCATATGTATGGACCTGCCGCATGTATGCAAGGGAATATAGTGGGCTACTTGCAGAGATCTAATAGCCACTTGGGACAACAGGTACTCTGTCCAATAGTATGTGCCCCATAATATTCACTAGGCCACATGGCTGGAAAATCCACTGCAGTATTCAAGGGAAATGGCAAACAGTGGGTCATAGGGCAGTTGCACGACTGTCTATGCAAGAAGAGCATGGGCTGGTCGCCCCTCACCCCCAACACATCAGTGTTCCAATGCAACTGCTGTAACAGTAAGTCAGCAATGATATATCAGCAGACCTGACAATTTCAGTGCTGTGACAGAGAAGCTGGCCACGTGTTGTATTACTCATGTAATCCAGGGATGAGAATGTTGTCTATATGCTGTTGATAGTGAGAGGAATGCAACCTCTCTGCCTCGTGGCTTGTGTGGCTCATTGGGCTAGGGACCTTAGCATGGGTGATGATGTTGATGGTTTAAATCTTGCAGCATCTACATCTTTTGCATGTTAGGTACCCATATGGTGGTATTCCCACAGACTGTCATACCCTCAATATATTACTGCAAGAAAGCTGGACAAAGCCAGACAGAATGAGGGGACAAAGGGCCATAACTACAGACAGACATTAGACATGCTCTGATGAACCTAGAAGGTGACTTGTATAACAGCAGGTTGCGACAGGACAGATTAGCTGCAGGATGTAAAAGCCAATACTTGTTATGTGTCAGTAGGTATAACAATTCAGTGACCGAATGCTACAGTATTTTATCAGAACACCATAGATGTATGTGGAACAGACCAGACATATGGGGCGAAATGTTGGACATTCTGCAAAAACATGTACAGGGAGAGGTATGCAAACTGTCATCTTGTGTGTAGGGCAGCGCCGGTTAATCAGATTTAAACTATTAGGGCTACCTAAAGTCCACTCTTCAAATTTTCCCTTAAAACTACCTTCCTCAAAGTATACTACTGTTCTATTTAGTGTATCCTACAACTATAAATTATCTCTACTTGACTCCCAAGTAGACTATTCTCTATCTGTATAGCGAAGCACTTGCTCCTACAGTACTTATCACCTCGATACAGCACTCTTGTTATAGAAAGTACCCCAAAAAAGCAAACCCCATTTCTCGGTCACCCACATCCCCCAGAACCTTTTCTTAAGTTTTTCTGTCTATTCCTTCTAGCATGTCGAGGGATCAGTTGCTAATGTCCTCTCCTGCTCAGCTGGTGAACCTGGGAATATTGAGGCAATGTTACAATTGCCTCATGTACTGAACAACCCTCTCCTCCTCCCACAAAACACAAATACATGCGAGAGATGCAACTATACGGCCAAACTGGAGGCTGAGCTCTCTCAACATAGGACTGGCATGACCAGACAGGAGGAGAAGGTAACCACACACACTATAGACCCAGTCTCACATAATACCATCACAACCTCAAATCATACACATAAACACACAAAGACATACTCGGAGGCTCTGATCAAAAATCTACCAAAACAGCAGAGGCCACCAAAGCAGACACCCAAACAACTACCACCTCAGAACACAACACCTGCAACACATAGACCACACAGTCAGAGTGTCAAGCAGTCACAGCCCTTAAGGCCAAACACAATGCCAGACACACTAGTCATTGGTGACTCCATAGTCAGACACACTGACGTCCCGCTCACCAGACTGAGTAAGGAGAAGGTCACGGTAAGCTGTCTGTCGGTGCTAGAATCCGCCACATAACGCATGCACTCAGGTCTCTCAACAGCAGGTACAAGTACGACTCAATCATTGTCCACGCTGGTGTTAACGACCTGAGTCGTACCTCCTTGGACTACATGAAAAGAGACATAGAGGAGCTCTCTGATTATGTAGCCCAAGCAGGTATGACCCTGACCTTGAGCAGTATCCTACCTTCACCAAGAATGATGCCACAATACAGAGATAAGATGATCAGCTTTAACAATTGGCTTAAACTCTGGTGTCATTCAAAGGGGATCCAATGTCTGTCTGCCTGGGATGACATGCTGGACAAGCCACGCTGCTTGAGGGCGGCTTGCACTTGTCACCCTGGGATTCGGATTTTGGCAAAGGCTCTTGCCACCCCATAGTGCCTTTTTAGGCAAGGCTCAAATTCTAAACCTACCACCCTAGAACAAAACAAAGAAAAAAAACTAAGGGTAATGCTGCTCAATGCCAGAAGTCTCAACCTCAGGATGCACGCACTCGAGGCCCTTCTCAGTATGGAGAACATCGATGTCTGTGCTGTGACAGAAACCTGGTTCAAGGCTCCTGAGAGCACCCCAGCACTATCAGGTTTTACCTCATATCATGCGTTCCGGCCCCAAAACCCGGACAATACCAAGAAAGGAGGAGGGGTATCCATATTCATCAAGGACACCCACACCTCAAGATTGGTGGCATCGCACGATGCATCGGAAACCATCCAGGTGCAATTAACCATAGGCAAGATTGCTCTGCAATTTGTAGCATGTTACAGGCCACCCTCGCAAACTCAGGAACCTCATATGGCCTTCCTGAAAACACTGGAGGGATAAATGTATCTCCAAACACCATCATACTAGGTGACTTCAACTACCCTAATATAGACTGGGAACACTACTCAAGCCCAAACACTCTAGCCCAAAAGTTCCTGGAATTCATAAACTCAAATGCCATGGAACAACTAGTCACCATCCCACAAGAGGAGAAAACATACTTGATCTCATCATCACGAACATGGGAGCACAATGTTCAATGCCGGAAGTATACCCCTCACTGGTGAGATCTGATCACAAACTAATCTCGCTGGAGGTCCTCATCCCGCCCCACCCGAAATGAAAAAGACCACAGTAAAGAACTTCTCGAAAGCCGACTTCACACTTCTAAAGACTAGTGTGGTCTCCTTTAAGGCCCCTGAGCCAGCGGTTAACATTTCTCAAACCGCTGAATCACTTACAAATGCCTTCTACCAGCACCTGCAGGGCTGCATGGATCAGGCAATCCCAAGCAAAACAAAGACTCTTTGTACCAAAGGCAAGCATCCAGTCTGGTGGACCCCAGCCATAAACAAACTCTACAACAAAAGGAGAAAGCTACTACAAGATAGAGCAAAATCCTTAAAAGGTAAGACACTGCTGATCACTATAAGTAAAAAGCTAAGAGCTCTCATAAAATCATCCAAAGCTAATTTTGAGAAAAAAATAGCTAAGGACTCTAAAGACAACCATAAGGCATTCTTTAGCTATGTCAGAAACCTAGGAGGAAACTCCCAGATATGCTCAGAATTAGTTCAAAATGATGTGAAGATTACTGATCCTACAGACATTGCCAACATACTGGCTGACAGGTTCAGTGCAAACTTCTCCCCTCCCCTAAAGGAGAGATATCTATACCAAATGACTGTAGCCCCCAAACATCTCTAATGCCCAGGTGAGAACTGCTCTCTCCAAGGCAAAGAACACAGCATCCATGGGACCTGATGGTGTCCCCGGCTGTGTGCTCCATGAACTCAACGAGGAATTAAACCCACAGTTAGGACAGCTGTTTAATCTTAGTCTCACCTCTGGATATGTACCCAGGGAGTGGCGCTGGCGACTGTGGTCCCACTCCACAAAGGCGGTGCCTCCACCGACCCTGGAAATTACCGTCCCATTAGCTTGACAAGCCTTATCTGCAAAGCCATGGAGAGGATCATAATGGATCTCATAAATAAAGACATAGGAAACTTGCAGACTTTGGATCCAACCCAGTTTGGCTTTGTCAAAGGCAGATCATGCCTTTTAAACTTGGTTGACTTTTGAAACAGTCACCAAGGCCATTGTGAGGAAAGGCAGTCCATACAGCCTACCTAGACCTGGCGAAGGCTTTTGATACAATACCTCACTCGGGTATCATTGAAAAACTCATCAACTTAAATGTAAACCCATACATTACAAGATGGGTTGCAAACTGGCTGAGTGACAGAACCCACAGGGTCAGAGTTGCTGGCGCCATGTCAGACTCAAAGCCTGTCACAAGTGGTGTCCCACAGGGCTCAGTCCTGGGCCCACTCTTGTTTGGCATCTACTTTTCTGAAGTACAAGCAAACACAGGAGGGTTATGGCTGACAAAGTTTGCAGATGACTGCAAACTGGGCCGTAGTTGAAAACACATCCAACACAGATATCCTTCAGAAGGGTCTCACAGAAGCGGATAACTGGTGCCAGAGCCATGGCCTAAAGTTAATTGCCAAGAAATGCATAGTCATACCCTTCGGGAAAAATAAGGTTACCCTAGCTACCGTATAGGTGGCAATCCCTGAACACAGAAGAAGTTATTAGGGACCTGGGAACCCAGGTTGGCAGTAACCTTTCATTCGACACTCATATTGCTAAATTAGTTAGGAAGACCTTCTACATTGCCCACCTTATCATGAAGGGATTCACATCTAGATCAAGGGAAGTCATAGTCTCCCTATACTCATCACTCATCAGACCAATGATGAGTACAATGCCCTATTCGGAATGTATCTGACCCGACACTTGCAGCAGCTGGAGAGGCCACAAAGTTCCTCACCAAAAGGATAAAGGGTCTCAAAAATCTGTCTTATGCTGCCCGACTGAAAGAACTCCAGTTATATTCAGTTGCTTACCGCTTGCTCAGAGGTGACCTATGCCTGACATACAAGGCCATGTCAAACCCAGATTTGATGAACATGCTTCATCTCAAAAATCTAGATCCCTCAGAGCCACAAGGCGGGAGACTTAAACCTCGACACGGTTATTAATAGGACATGCTGGAGGGATAGATTCATCACCCAAAGACTCCCTATGCTGTGGAACAAAATCCCGGTTTATGTGAGGCAGAGCACCTCGCTGGCCTTGTTCAAGAGGAATCTTGACCAATGGATGGGAGATCGCAGATACACCCCAGGGATTACCTCAGTGTCACTGCTCGACAGAGGCACAGCAAAATAATGGGCATAGTTTCTCCAAACTAAAGGGGTGGTGTAAGCCACAAAACTATGGGCTAGGCTTATAAATGCCCTCGGGCAGATAGCCTAGTATGAACCTATGAACCTATGAACCTATGTACACCAGTCACATTGTACCTCCTAATCTCTTAGAGCAGGAAAGCTGAACAAAGCCATGAATGTTTGTGTCTTTCGGCTTTTCCTGGTTAGGGGTCGCCACAGTGGAACTCCGGTCCGCTAATGATTGGCAGTTGATTTTTACATACCAGCTTGCAAGGCCTGATGCACAACCTTCAACAAAGGTACGCCCATTCACGCATGTCTCCACGCAGAAGACGCTCTAGCTGAGAATCGAACCGGACAGCATCTTACTGTGAGGCGACAACGCTAGTGCAGCACCACCACCACGGGTTGAACAAAGCCATGAATAAATGTGGGAAAAATCCCAAACATAGGGGCAATATATAAATACTGCTCTTACAAACCTAGAAAGGTGATAGAATAACAGGCGTTGCATTAGCATGAATATCCTGATGGGTATGGTCATTATTTCTAACTTCAGTCTGTAGTGATGTGCCATTAATTTCCCAGAAAACCACACCTTTTTGAGAAACAGAACATAACTAGGAGGCAAAACTCTGGAGACTGTGTGAAAATCTGTGCATTTGAGAGGTATGAGTCACATATTAACTACAGCAAACAGCCGGGAAATGCCTTAGACAAGTGCAGGGAAGTGCTGTACTGTGGAAACAGGTGCAGCAACCAATGTCTGCATCACACAAATTCCCAGACCAGAGTACAGGTAGCACTGGCTTGGAGTCAACCTGAAAGTACTGACAGTCACAATGGGCATGCTCCTATTAGCTATCCTGAGCACAAGTCTGTGCCTCTTCCTTGCAAAGACCTGCTATGTGGAAATATGTGTGCACATACAGACAGCTGTCTGTCACTATCCCCCTCACACATGATTAGTGTATCTATCACTATGTGGCATACATATATATATATGTATATATATATATATATATATATATATATATTTATATGAAAAGATTATTATATAGCTATATAAATTACAAGGATAAACAGACTCTCCACATATATCTACATGATACATTTATTTAATGTACACACACAGCAACAGGTAAGGAGACACTCCTGTTATACACACACACACACATATATATATATATATATATATATATATATATATATATATATATATATGTATATATATATATATATATATGTATATATATATATATATATATATATATATAAATATGTGTGTGTGGGGGGGGGGTGTATGACTGTCCACACATACCCTCTGAATACTAGGGTTATCTGCACTTACACATCACAACAGTTGTCTGATGGGACCATACCAAGGCTGCAATAGTACACAATCAACACACCCACAGATCCCTGTGCCTGTGGAATGCTACCCTGTAGACAGACACAGTGGAGCAGGTGTTGTAATGTACAAGGGTTGCAACGCATGCCTTGAACAAGCCATATTGTCCCTGGCAACATGTCTGCCTATCTAACTGCAACCATCCACATATGACCATACTGGTAACTGTGCACACATAGCAAGGCTATTAACATGTGTATCTCTCCTAGGATAGTAGATACAATAACAACACCAAGCAATATCACTCAGCAGGCCACACATGCTGTCTAACACAAGGCTACTCTGTGTACTCTACAAGTACAGTGCCTGCATTCACACATACAACAGGTATAACCTTTGACATGTGTGATAAATACTCTAAGCTATAGTGTGTATTGCTAGATAGGTAGGAGTTCTAATCTCACATCAGCCAACTTGTGTATGTAAATATATCCCATTGCAGCACTACGGACATACCCATATGAGTTATGTCTGTGCAACTGTTATGCATTTTAAGGTCCTGTGACTGCCTGCTGGCCTCTACATTGCCCTCCTTTATAAGACCTGCTGATGTCATCCACCTTAAGAGTGCTGGCTGACAGTGTAATATTAGATAACCTCTGTGGTGCATGCAATACATACTGCAAGTGATACTGTGCAATACTAGACAGGTAGGGATTCTAATCTGACAGCAGCCAACTCAGTGTGTGTACATATGACCCCTTGTAACATTGTGCCCATGTGGCCTATCCCTGTGCGATAGTTGTGTATTTTATGGCCCTGTGAGTAGTTGCTGGCTTCTAAATCACCCTCCTTTACAAGGCCTGCTGATGTCATCCACCTTAAGAGTGCTGGCTGACAGTGTACCATCAGATAAACTTGATGCTGCATGTGATAACTACTGCAAGCAATAGTGCCTAATATTAGATAGATAGGGTTTCTAATCTGACACCTGCTAAATTGGTGTGAGTGTGGAAATAAATCCCCTTGCAGCACTATGGATCTGCCTATGTTTGTGCAATGGTTATGCATTTTATGGTGCTGTGACTAGTAGCTGGCCCTGAATTGCTCTCCCCCCAGAAATGCATAACTGATGTCCACTACCTGTCTGACCTGGGCAGAGGATATTTGTACATGTGTCAACTCTATCACCACACCTTGTTGCTTTCTAGGTTCAGCAAATCCAGATGACACATAGAAAGGGGAACAGACCTCAACACAATGTATGAATGCATGAGTGCACTGACTGCCACTATTGTCCATGCACCTAGGGAGCCATGCATGCTCACTGCCATTCCATGCTGTTATCATATATCTGCTGTGCTACCATGCCATTCTGTGCAGCATATTGACCATGTGCTCATACTTTATGTCCTCAGAACCCTGCAGCAGGAACATACACAGGCTTGTGACATACCTGTCATTCTGTAACATCCCCCACCAA